>NW_007261216.1:40759-48118 GCF_000164805.1 Carlito syrichta
ATGGGAAGGCTGAGGCGGAAGGATCGCCGGAGCCCAACAAGTCGAGGATGCAGTGGCCGGGAGCGGCCACTGCACTCCAGTCTGGGCGACAGAGTGAGACTCCAACTCAAAAAAAAAAAAAGTAGGATAATGCCGGGCTCGGTGGCTCAGCCTGTAATCCTGCACCTTTGGGAGGCTGAGGTGAGTGGATTGCCTGAGCCTGCGGGTTCGAGACCCGCCTGGGCAACTTGGTGAGACCTCATCTCTATAATAAATCAAAATGAGCCAGGCGTGGTAGCACATGCCTGTAGTTCCAGCTACTTGGAAGGCTGAGGCGGAAGGATTGCCAGAGCCCAGCAGATACTGGCAGAAACACAGCGTTCTGCAAGAGAAAAGACAAAGTATTGCTTGAAGCTATGAGAAGATGCCCCGGGATCCAGCAGCAAATGTTCTTGTCTCCAAGTTGGTATGAGTGACAGAAAACAGTTAATTAAGGTCTAGAGGGTGAGCAGCAAGAGGTAGGACTGAACAAGCTCCCAGTGGTGCTCTGGTTGTTGCCCACTCTGCTCTGGGTGGGAGGAGGAGGGCACGTTGCCATGACAATGAGGCAGCAGGCCTCCTGGCACCAGATGTGTGGTGATGTGGCTGTAGTTACCAAATACAGGAGTCCCCAAGGCCAAAACAAATGACATCAGCAATGAGAATATAAATATTGAAGTGACCCAGACATTCATTAGCTTGAGCCATACATAGCCACCAGGTTACTTGAAACTGAACATAAATGTGCCTTGCTTACTGCTGGAGAGCCACTGTCCCATCTCATTCCCCTCTACCCTGACATCTGCTTCAAGGAGAAAGATGATTTGGGGTAAGCCATAGTATCCCTGTCCCTAAGAGGAACGGAAACCTTATGTACCCATCTAAGTATGTCAGGGGACTTCAGAAAAGAAACTCAAACTTGGAAGGCTCTGTAAATACAGGCACCCAAGTCACCATCCTACCTGGCCCTGGCAGAGGGGGTACTTGGATTTAGCTGAAGGGAAACTAACATGACATGTTAGTGGATGGTGTCCTTTGTGTCAATTCATTGTACTGTTGTTTCTACTTCTATGTACAATAGAAAGTGTTGTGTTATAGATACTTGTACTTGTGTCCATAAAGCCGGGGGTGGGGGTTTCTCCCAATCAGAAAGAGCTGCAGGTGGAGAAATGTTAGCAGGACAATCTCCCTGCCATCTGTCACCAGTGGGTGGGTTAGGATATAAAGCAACTGCCCCTACCATCTAACTTCCCAAGTTCTCACTACATAAAATGTCCCACTGGTTGGCAAGTCAGGAGCCTCAGTCTCACTGCACTGTGACACACCTCTACCAGCAGAATTCAGGGGCTACTCACCAAGTTACATTTCTTGGGACTATGTAACTTGGCCCAATCCCTTTGGCCATCAAGGACAAATGGTTGTCTTTTCAGACTCCTACCACCAAAAAGGAAGCTAGCACGTTGTTGAACTCTTTGAGTACTGAAGACAATACAGTACGTGCCTGAGATGGCTTTATAATGTGTCACTGTGGCCAGGCTGAACTACAATCTTCAAAATGCACTTTCTAGTACGTTTTCAGTTCAGTGGACCACAAGGACATTTGATCCTGAGAATTAGGAGTTGGATGGGGCAGTGGTCATTTTGTAGCATACACAAACCTTCTTCTAACTATTCAATCACATCGTGGTGCTGCCAGGAAAGGGGATTTTGCAGGTGGGATTAAAGTCCCACCTTAAAACTGGTTGACTTTAAGTTAATCAAAAGGGAGATTATCCTGGATGGGTCTGACTCAATCAGTTAGAAGCCCCTCAGGAGGGCACAAGCCTTCCCTGAGCCCAGAGACAACCAAACAGCAGCTGGGTCTGCAGTTGTTCTCCCTTTCCCTGGGTACCCACTCCTGAGTGCTACCTGGGACAAGCCTCAGCTCGTGCCTGTGGCATCCAGCCTACTCCACGTTGGCCCTTCCTGACGGCCAGCCTGGCCTGTCAGAATGCATCATCGTCTGGGACAAAACAACACCTGCAGCACCTTCCACAGGCACAAGGTACAGAACTGTGCTTCTGACACAAAGGCTACCACTGTGGGAATTTGTGACTCCTGCCAAAAGCTGACCCATTAGCCCTGCTGTGAGGGAGGCCGCATCCCACGGATTAGTAGCCTCCTCCCACTCTCGGCAGACTGACCTCCTTTCGGGGCTTCACACTCCTGTTAACATTTTTCGGATTACAATGTTGACGTTCTAGTGCAATTGCAGACTCTGGCTACACCATTGTGACCCTTGAAATGAATCTGTGTCATGTTTGGTTTCCTGAACTATTCAAAGTCTGACAATGGCACACCTTTTACATAAACACTCTCAACAATGGGCTCAAAGTCAAAGTATTCAGTCACCCTTCCAGGCCTCTCTACCACCCATAGGCATCTGGTATCACTGAGCATTGGAAGAGCCTTCTAAAAAAATCAACTTGGAAAGATTCCTCCCTCTATCTTCCTCATCTCCTCCTGGTCCGCATAACACAGTGAGGCACTTTGTTCACTGATGGTGGCTGTTCCTGGAAAGGGATCATCCTCTCAGCAGTTACCAGGGTAACGACCAGGGAAGAAAGGATGGGGGAAGGGCTTATATAAACCAAGCTGAAATTCTGGGATCCCACCCTGACCATTCCTGTTCATACTGCTCCCTTCTTTCCCCTGCAGAACCCCAGGCTCACCTGGTTGGTACACCCTCCATGTGGCAGCTGGCCAAAAGGAGACTGAGGATTTGAACTTAATTCTGGTCCAGCCACCTGGATGCCCTGGTTGGATTCACGTGGTCCTAGATCACAAGGGTAGCTACCACTTGCTTGCATACACCGTGGGCCAAAGTGGAAGGCATAATGGGTCTCTGTGAGTTTTATAAAAATCCCCTCAGGGAATAGGAGTTGATTGGGAAAAAAGGTGAAGTTATAGCTACCGGAGAAGAACACACAGATCTGTGGCGCTTGAGGGAGAGAAATAACTTCGGCATCTAGGGAGAAATCAACGTATGCCCCAGGAGGTAGGGGTGAGGAGAAGGGTTCGCTGAAGTTCTTCTGTCTTTCAGAACTGCCCTGGAGCATCTTCAAAAAGCAAAACACCCTTGAGAGGTGCTCCCAATCTGTGTGAGCACCTTAAATTTTTTTCAGCTTTACTGAGGTATGACTGACAAATAAAAATTGCACATATCCAGGCCAGGCACAGTGGTTCGTGCCTGTAATCCCAGCACTCTGGGAGGCCAAGGCAGGAGAATCACTTGAGATCAGGAGTTTGAGACCAGCCTAGGCAGCAAAGTGAGACCCTGTCTCTACAAAAAATTAAAGAAATTGGCCGGGCATGGTAGCACATACTTGTAGTCCCAGCTACTCAGGAGGCTTAGTCAGGAGGTTTGCTTGAGCCCAGGAGTTCAAAGCTGTAGTAAGCTACAATCGCACCACTGAACTCCAGCCAGGGCAACAGAGCAAGATTCTGTCTCAAAACAATAAAAATAGGCCAGCCACAGAGAGGCCCATACCTATAATCCCAGCACTTTGGGAGACCAAGGTGAGAAGATTGCTTGAGCCCATTAGTTCAACACCAGCCTAGGCAACATAGTGAGACCCTGTCTCTACAAAAAAATCAAAAAGTTAGCCAGGCATGGTGGTGCATGCCTGTAGTCTCAGCTACATGAGAGGCAGAGGAGGAAAGATTGCCTGAGCCCAGGAGATCGAGGCTGTGGTTAGCTGTGATCGTGCCACTGCACTCCAGTCTGGGAGACAGAGTGAGATCCTGACTCAAAAAAATATATATATAAATAAATAAACAATAAAAACAAAAAATAAAAAATGATATATACTTAGGGTATACAATGTAATGTTTTGATATACGTATACACTGTGAATATTACCACAATCAAGTTGATTAACCTATCCATCACCTCAGTTATCTTTTATGTGACAAGAATACTTACAATCTACTCTTCGCAAATTTCAAGTATACAACATATTGTTATTAATTATAGTCACCATGCAGTACCCTAGGTCTCCAGAACTTATTCATCCTACAACTACAAGTTTATACCCTCTGACTAACATCTCCCCATCCCCTCCCCCACCCCACGTGGCAACCACCCGCTTGTCTCTGCTTCTATGAGTTTGATTATTGTAGATTCCACCTATGAGTGAGACCATGCAGTATTTGTCTTTCTGTGTCTGGTTTATTTCACTTGGTATAATGTCTTCCAGATTAATCCACGTTGTCACAAATGGCAGGATATGCTTCTTTTTTAAAAGACCGAATAAGATTCCACTATAACACCTACCTTAAAGTTAACTGATGCTTGAATCTGCCACCAACTGATCAAATGGCTCTGAGCACAATTTGGTCACCATTACTAATACGTCTATCAGAAAAAGAAGTCTATCAGAAGCATCTATGCCAGTTTCTGTACCTCCCACGCAAAAACATGTCAATATCTCCATGTGTCTGTCCCACTCATCTTCACAGCCATCACCGAGTCATTTGTTGGGGCAGACAAATGACACTCTGCTAGTACTAGAGACAAACAAGACATACTAGGCTGACTGCCCTCTGGGAGCCCTCCAAAAGCCAGGGCTAAACAATATGAATGCAAGTGAAAACCCTTAGGTCTACCAGCAGGCCCCAAAAGGCCCTGACAGTCTGTGTCCTCCAAATGATGCAAAGCCCAGTTGTAAATTGTGAAGAACACTTTCTTTCCAGAGTACCACGTGCACCCCTAGACCTGTTCTTTTTTGTGGAAGTCAATATTAACTTGCCCCCCACCCAGAAACACTGTTATTTACATCTCAAGAGTGGTCAGACAACACCTGTAGGTGTTTCAGACACCACCACCAGCAAGCCCTCAGGTGACCATGGGACTCTCTCCAGAGACTGCTGGCGGTTAATGCAGGGGAGCTTCCTACAGGATTAACTGACTCATTATTTCATGTGCATCATATGGGCAATTGCCCTGCAATGAGAATCATCTGATTTAAAAGATGGTATAAAAATCTGTCTCCAACTTCAGCTCAAGTGGTCAATAAGGCCACTTTGCCCTGCAGGGCATTCAGGTCAGCAGCCGACTCACCGGCAGGGTTGTTACAGATGATAGAACTTCCCCAGACCTCCTCCTTGTGGGCCAAGGTGAAGTCTATGCAGTCACTAATCTGCACAATCACTGATACATGCTGCCATGCCAGGATTGATGCCTCAGGCCAAGTGGGAAGACCAACAGAGAAACTTCAGGAGAAAGCAAACTGCTTTTTAAGATATACCCTGATGGTTTCTGAGATTTGTTCAGCAGGCTCAAATCAGGCCCCTGGGGCACAGCTTAGGTCAACACTGCAGGCTGGCCTCATCCTGCCATGTAGGGCCCTGTTCATAGAAGGATGTAATTGCTCCATGAGACTAACTAAACTGTTTGTGCCAGCCCCCGTCAGACAGACTGCCCAGAGTGGCAGACTCAAGGGGAAATTATCAAGATATGATATAGAAAGGAATCTAAGAATCAGCAACCTGGAAATACCAACAGGTACAGGAAAAAAAGCCTCAACACAAGCCTGCTCTCTCCAACCAAAGGACCAGGACAGGGAGAACCTAGCAAGACAGAAAACTTTTCTTTTTTTTAAAGATGTGGGGTACAATTCAGGGTTAGGTATACAAATGTTCATTATGCAGGTACGCTTGTTGATGAGGTGTGCCACGCTCCCCCTTCCCCAGGCAGATCCGCTCTACACCAGCCAGAAATCACAGGAAAAACCACAGTCCCACCCACACCCACGCCAGCCAAGGCCAAGCGAGGGAGCTTAGATTACCACCCTCCTTAGGCTTTAATGAGGCACTCCGATGCCCCTGCCAAGGTGGCCAGAAAAGGCCAAGTAGGGAACTAGGCCATAAGGAGTCTGACTCCCACCCATCCCAGTGTCAGGGAGACTACCTGGGAGTATGAACTTCCAGGCTGAGCCACCGAGCCCGGCCAGAAACCTACATTTTTTACACTTCAGTGTAATTTCCCCCAATTTAACTCCAAGATTTTTATCAACCTGTTTAATTTTTCTTTCTCAAACAAAATTATTCTTAAAGACTCTAGATCTGATCCTCATTGCTTCTCCACTTCTTCCCAAACATTTCACAAATCCTGACCGACCTTAAGTTAGACAGTTAAGCCTGAAAGCATCTACCTTGCCTTTCTTTCTAAACACCTGCAGCTGTAAATGGGAGGGAGCAGGAGATGGAGAATTGCAGTCCAGTCCCCTTATTTAATATCCAGAGACATTCCACCACTTCCCTTCCTTCACCTAGCCCCTCTGGGGCCGCTGCCAGAAAATTATTTATTTAGCCCTCTAGGCATCAATCCTCAAACTCTTCCATCCAACAGTGCTGCTCCTTTCTGTTCCCATGGATATCAGCTTCTGTAGCCACCGTGGAAAGACCTTCCCGCCTCAGTCTCATCATCCCGATCAATGCCCTCTCCTGACTTCCCATCTCACTGAGTGAAAGTCAGTCCCTATGAGGGCCAAGCTCTGCATCACCTAGTCAGTCTGCCACCTCATGAACTCTCCAGTTTCATCTCTTTCTACGCTTTCCCTCATTTCCTGCTCAAACCTTTACACGTGTTCCATGTCTGGAATCCTCCCTCCTCTGGACTTTCTCAAATGTCACCTTCCCTCAACACCTGCCCCCCCCATTTAAAACCGTAAACTTCCACCTCTCTAAGCCCCTAAAGAACTCTCTATTAACTACTGTATTAACTATCCGCCCTGCATATAAGTTCCATGATCGCAGGAATACATCTGTTTTGCTCACTGTTGTACCCCCAAGGTCTACGACAGAGCAAGCTACCTGGTAAGACTTCCATCAACAGTCATTCATTCAACAGATGTTTACGGAGCACCTGTTTTCGTGCAAGTCTGCTAAGTCAAGGCAAATAACACACTGTCCTGTCCCTGCCTTTAACGTCCCAGATGGAGCGCTGCACCACAAACACAAACGTGCAGTATAGGACTGAAGACTCAGGTCCCAGGCAGGCCAAAGAACGTGCCAAAAATTCGGAGGAAGAGGCCTCGGCTTCCCCTTGGGGAAGCCAGTCGAGCTTTCCACCATCGCGCAGCGCAGCTCGCCGGGGTCCACGCCCGCAGGGTCGCCTCCAGACGCCCGCAGAGGGCGGGTCCCACTTGCCCTTCCCAGGTCTGAGGTTCCTTGTCCAGAGATGCAACTTCCGGCCTCTTTAGGCCAGGAACGAGACTCAGGAAAACAAGCTTAAAGACCTCTGCCCTTCGGTGTCCTGCCCCCTCCCACCCCCCCATCCCGCGTGCAGCCCCCCACGTG
>NW_007261216.1:48231-66271 GCF_000164805.1 Carlito syrichta
TAAGCTCCCGCGTCCTGCTCCTCGCCACCACCGCGGGCTCTCTGGAATCCTTGCGACGCGGCCAGGATGTCTCAGGTACGCCGCGTGCACCGCCGGGCTGCCAGGGTGCAGCGGGGGCGCCGTGGGGCTCAGCTTCTCGGGCTCTCGCCTTGGATGCCCCGCCGTGCCTCCTGGACCCATGCCCAGCCCCGATCCGTTGGGCAGAGACTGGCAAGCGGAACTTTCCGGTTGGGGATTTCTAAAACTGCCGCCCACCCGCAGTTGCTGGAAAGTGGCCCATGGGGTGGACTTCGCGGTGAAGCAGGAGAGGGGTGGAAGGCGAGGGTGCTGGAGAGCAAGAAGGGGGTAGGGGTGGCACGGATTGAAGGGGCAAGGAGCCTGGGTCCCTGTCCGGAAGGTCAGGACGCGACCAGGGGCGTCGCGGGGGAGTGGGGAAACAAGGAGGGTGTGTCTGGGAACTTGGAGGTCAGGGGAGTTGGCACCAGGTGTCCGGCATGTGAGGCGGGGGGAGAGGAGAGTGGCAGCCCGGGGAGAGGTGACCCAGAGGAGACCGTTTCCTTCCCTCCAGTGTAGACCCTTGTCCAGGACCGAGCTGTGTGGAAAGACCTCTGGCCCCTCCCGCCTGCCTGTCCCCAGTCCTAGCACTGGGACAGAGGCCGCTGCTGAAGGCCGGGTCCCCAGAGGGAGGGGGCCAGTGACTCCACTACACTCATGCCCTGCTCCCTTCTCAGCTGTTCCAAGCGTGCTGTATCACCCTTGTCCACCAGTCAGGGCTTCATTGGAACCCTAGCCATTTCCTGGTCTGACCCGGTGGTGGCAGTTGGTCGCGTTGCTTTTCCTGCCAGTGAGCGAACACTGCGGGCAAAGGCTTAGCCTTCCTCCTCCACCGCTGTGTTTCCCGCACCGGATGCCAGCTGGAGTGAGAGCACCTGATACATGTGTGACGCTGGTGAAGTGATGTGCTTGCCCTGGTGTTACTGAATCTTTCTAGGTGCCCTTTTGGAACAGGGTGGGGGGAGACACGCTTGAGGGGGCTGCTTTTCTTGGCCTGAATTGCAGAAGGAAAGCCACCTTTCTGACCTCTCTGTCCCAGTCGCTGGACTCTGCTGAGGCCACACAGCAGGACTCCTGCCCTCTCCCGCCTGGAGGAGGCCTCATTCCCCTCCTGTCCCTGCCATTTAGGCTGAGTTTGAGAAGGCTGCAGAGGAAGTTAAGCACCTCAAGACCAAGCCAGCAGACGATGAGATGCTGTTTATCTATGGGCACTACAAACAAGCAACTGTGGGCGATGTAAATACAGGTATGCGAGCTGAGGTTCGGAGGTCCCCTGCTCATTAAAGCAGGTTCAGCAGCTTTTACTGGAAGTCTGTGGGAACTTGACTCAAACTACCTGAGGCTCTGTTCTGCAGACTGGGCCTGGTGACAGTTCCTGGGGTTTAAAAGACCGTGTTCCAGGTTGCTCAGTGATTCAGGTAGCAGAATTCAAATACTGGTTTTGGAAGGGCCTTACTGATTATCACCAGCAACTCCCCTTTCCTGGGAAAGAAGCAAAGGTCAGAGACTTGGTCTAGCCTCTCAGCTCAGTAGTAACTGTGTTGAGGCATACTGCCTCTGCCCCAGAGGACAGGATCAAAGCTGGAGTACTTGGCTGCCCTGCCAAGCCTGTCAGGAGCAGAGAAGCACCTGGCTTCTTGTATTTTTGCTGACATAAATCTGTGCCTTCCTGATGACCATTTGTTCCTTATCCAAAAAATCTTTTGAGGTAGTGCTTTGGACTATCATGTTCTCTAATAATGTCTTTCCTGCCTTGGGCAGTTCTCATTCTGCTCCAAGTCCCTGAAACACAGGCATATCCTGAGGCAGCAGCACAGTGCATTCTGTGCAGGATTCAGAGTTGATGGTCATGGCAGCATAAAAGGCAGTTTCCCTTGCCTTTCAGGAGGAAGGGTGAACAAGGCCCGTAGTTCCACAGCAACTGAGGTGGAGCAGGTGGGCTGGCCACCGGCCAGCTGGACGAAGGCAATGGTGCCCACAGCGAAGGATCACAGGCAATGCCAAAATCAAGCCCTGAGGTTCACATGGAGGGCTTAGCTGAGGAAGGTCTTGTGCTGAAATGAGTCTCACAGTGAGTTTATAGACTGTCCTCCCAGGAAGGGGAAGTAAAGGTGAAGTGGAGGCAACCAAAGGTGTTGAGATACTTTTCTTCCAAATGGTATTTTCACAGAGACTGGCCTCTGTCCATGCTGGAGCTACCTGTTTTCATAAGCGAAAGTAGACTGGCTTGGGAACCTATCTCTTCCTGATCAGACAGATATCGTAACAACTCTTTAGGGCTGTATTGTTCAATGCAGTAGCCTCTTGTGGCTATTTAAACTTTAACCAAGATAGTTCATATTAAATCAAGTTTTGTCTTCAGTCACACAAGCCACAGTTTCAGGTATTCAGGAGCCACATGTGGCCAGTGGCTCCTGAATTGGATATTGCGAGTGTACATTTCCATTGTCACAGAAAGGGCTGTTGAGAAGTGCTGCTCTGGGATTCTGATGATGATTCTGCAGGTGCAGTTTGTTTCAGGTGTCCCTGGGAACGCTTCCCAGAAAGCACTCAGGGACACTTGATGTTTGGCCAGACACAGTGCTCCGGGCCGTGGACTCTGCTTGCTCCCCTTGGCTCTGTGCTCGGTGTGGCAGTGAAAAACGGCAGCAGGATGCTAGTGAGGGTGTTTCCCAACTGCAAATGATAAAAGGTCTGCAAGCATAAAGTTATGGTGTAACTTACAGAAAACTTGCCCTCAGTAAAAACTCCCAGAAGTCAAAAAGAATAGACTAACAACTTGGTAGAAAGATTGGTCAAGGATATGAACAGACACTTCATAGAAAAGGACACCCAGAAGGCTGGTAACAGTAGTGATTAGGGAGAGGAACTTTATAGTATTTTCCTCTATAGCTTTTGAATGTTGAACCATGTGAATGGATGTTTTTTTTAAAAATTTTTTAAAAATCAAAGTACAGTTTTTGAGGCCAGGCACGATGGCTCACGCCTATAATCCCAGCACTTTGGGAGGCCAAGGTGAGAGGATTGCCTGAACCCACAGGTTCAAGACCAGCCTGGGCACCTTGGCAAGACCTCATCTCTAAAAAAAATAAAAAATAATACAGTTTTTAAAGGAGAAAGTAGGAGTTATTTAACTTGTAAGACAAAAGTCTTGTAATGAGAAGTTTTCCTCCTGTTTTCTCTAGATTTTAAGTTTGTATTTCTGTACATCTGGGTCTCTTAAGGTAGAACCCACTGTTCTAGACCCATTTAACTCCATGACAGAGCCTAGAAGGAATAGGAGTAATAAAGAATGGCTTTCATAGCAAAAAAAGTTGATCAAGTTCTCCATTAGAATTTGAAGCATATCTAATGTCTCTCCTTGCTTGTTTAAGATCGACCCGGGATGTTGGACCTCAAAGGCAAGGCCAAGTGGGATGCCTGGAATGAGCTGAAAGGTAATGGTTCTCATCAGTTTCCCTCATTTGTGAAGCCCAGTAATGAAAGACTCTTCATTATGGAGTGTCAGGGGTGAAGAGAAAAATCAAAGTGGATGGGGCACTTGCTGGAAACCAGCCTGACCTGCATCGGAATGGGAAAAAAACCGGGCCACCTACTTTTTCTCGTGACACTATTTAATGCCTTTTCTAAAAGCGCCATCTCTGAGCGGGTATCATCTGAAGAGAAGGGATTGGGAGGTGATGTCATTGGCGTGAGCTTCAGGTGTCTTCAGAATAAGGGGTGGTTTCCTGCTTATAGCGCCCCTTTCTCCCACAAGATCAGGCAGTGACTCCCTGCGACTCTCTTTCCCCCCCCCACCTCCCCAGCCCAAGCGATCCTCCCCCCAGTTCCCTCCCAGCCAGAAAAGCACATAAAAGAAGGGAATGAGCTAATGCAGGGCAAGCTGCTGGCACATCGTAGGCTTTGTGAATGGAGCTATTGTATGCTAAGCACCAGCAGCCAAGAAGTATCCAAGCGCCTACTTAATCACGTGCCACCTGTGGCAGCAAGGTCCAAAAGTTGGCACCAAAGCTCCTGGCAGCTTTAGTGTTCTCCCTGGTGCGTTTCTGAATAAGCCCTCTGTCTGCCTGCAAATGAGAAACTCTTGAATTCAGAAAGGACCACAATACAATAAATACACTCCTAGGATTTGCAAGTAACTAGAAAGGGAATGCCAGTCTGACCATCCGTTTTCGTCAGACATTTCCACCCATTCTCAGGCCCCATGTACTCTCCAGTGCTTCAAAATGAGCCCCAAGTCCCAGAGGCTCTCTCTCCCTCTCACCTTAGAATCCAGGAAACTGGGTGTCACTGTCTCTGAGGGATATACTCAGTGTCCTTTGTACTGCCACAAAAAAAAAAAACAAAGATTTGTCTCATTCCCCTCCAAGAACCAGTTGCTTTTGCTCACAGTTCTCAGCTTTTCTCATAGCCTACCTCTAGGGAGAAGCTCAACAGCTCTTAGAGATAAGAGCCCAACACAGAAATACTTAAAAGGCCAAAGTCAACCTGGAGAGTCAGTAAGGACATTTTCCTGCTTGCCTGGAGGACAAGTCTATCTCCAGAAGCTCATGCCGACCATTTCCCAGCTGTCGTGGGGGATACATGTAGCTAGCCCCACCACACCTTCTGAGCACAGTAGTTTATTGGTCATTCACTCAGGGGCTCTAAAGGCTGCTTCTTTTCTACCATGCCACCTCCCTGACAATCCTGTCGATTTCTTACAGGGACTGCCAAGGAAGATGCCATGAAAGCGTACGTCAACAAAGTAGAAGAGCTGAAGAAAAAATATGGGATATAAGAGACTGGATGTTGTTGCCAGCTATGCTTTTAACCTCACTGATACAATAATGCCTTGTTTTTTCTAATACTATGGATGATACGAAATAGTGAAAATAACCGGTTAACCCAGTTCCTCAAGGCTGTTTAGGATACGGGTCCAGCAGATGATGGGCTAAAGTGATTACTGGCCACCCCGAGTAGTTTTTGTCTGAGATCAATTAAAAATGTACTTTAAGTCTTGTAATTTGGGTTCTCGAAATGATTTACTGTTTACTCTCGCCCTCGCCTCCTTTTTCTCACGATTGCCTCTGCAAGTGCTTCAGCCGACCTTCCTCTGTACCCTGCTGGAGTATGAGATGGGCCTCTCTCCTGTTTCCAGCCCAGAGTGTGCTCACCCTTTTGTGGGGAGGAAAAAGATTATGGACGTGACCGTTTTCTCCTTCTCCCCTAATTCTAGCCACTGGGAAGATCAGGCGGGCTGACTGAGACCATAGTCCACAGGTGTTTCTGTAAAGGACAGTGTCCTCCGTTGGGGACATCGCTGGCCCCAGCCTCTGAGGGAGGCAGGGTTAAAGAACATACGAGGTTTTTCTGAGATCTAACCAGTCCCTGGCTCCAGAATGGCTGCGCAAGGGCTGAAATCCCAAGGGAAGCCACAGGCAGCTAGGTGGGCAACGGGAGTCCTCAGCAGGGAGAAAGGAAGCAGAACCCAGGGGTGTTGCAGAGAGGAAAGACTGGAGCTTGACCCTTGAGGGTGTAGGTTGTTGAAAAGTAAGAAAGACAACGGTCGAGACCCTTGTTGCCCAAGGTTCCCCTTTGACTCTTGCATTTACAATCCCACAGTCCTTTGAGGCGGTGATTATACCTCACGATTGAATAATGGGAATTCCTGTGTGCATTATTTGAGGAAATTCAGGCTCAGAGGTGGTACAAGTGGATCTAAATCCAGTGCTCGCTGGCGAGGAAGGCCCCGCTTGTCCTTGTTATAGTCCCTCTGTGCCCACTGGCTGTCACTTAGCTCCGCATCACCACTGCCTGTCAGGTGACAAATGGCATCCATCCCACCAGGCTAGTGTTAAATGCTGATGTGAAGTCCCTCACTTGGCTGTGAAGCTCATTCCTGAAGAGTAGCTTGGAAAAGCAAGTCCCATCTCCAAAGCTGGAGTTGGCACAGATGAGCTGTTCTATAAGCACCTCAAGTGACTCTGGGGCTCATCCAGGCTTGGGAGATGCCCTCCCCCACACTAGAAAGTAGTAGGACCAGTTACTCAGAAAGTAATGCTTCTATGGTTCCAAGAACAAGTCATCACCAGCCTCAGGGCTGTGCCTGCTTCTGTGGCTCCCACAATAGCCTGTGTACTGCCCGGGGTGGCTCCCAGGATATCACTTGGGAGCAAAAGAGATTGGCAGTAGGGCAGGTCACCAGGCCTCACCACCTCTGTGAGGTGCTCACAGCATCTCTATGGTACTTTTTTTTTTTTTTTAAAGAAAGATGAGGTCTTGCTCTACCCCGGCTGGGGTGCAGCAGTGCAATTGTGGTTCACTGCAGCCTCAAATTCCTGGGCTCAAGTGATCCTCTGACCTCAGCTTCCTGAGTAGCTGAAACTATAGGCATGAACTACCATGGCCAGCTACCTCTGTGGTACTTCTTACCTCGAATCTGGCTTTGGTGACAATCTGCCTTGTGAACCCCACCTCAGTCTCTCAGATGCTAGATCCTTTATCTTCCTGACACCACAGCTCCATCATCTGGAAAATGTGTAGAATCTGCACCTCACAAGGCTGACCAAATGGGTCAGTGCTTAGCACAGCGCCCACAAACAGCAGCTGGCTGGCGGCTTGGAGGTCTTCCCAGCATGCACACACCCTCAGCACTTCCTCCCACCACCTGTTTGCATCCTGGCCTGGCCACACAGTGCTGCCTCTCACCTTGGAAGTGCTCCAGCAATTTGAGAGTCAACCATGAACATGGGTGTGGGTCATCCAAGGATGTCCTCCCCCACACCAAATAGTTCCAAGATCTAGAAGTCTAGGAATCAGGACTATCTATCAATCAGGAACCAGATCTCTCCAGGGAACAGAGAAAGATGACTGGATTGCAAGTGAGGGCCTTTGGCTCAGTCACTGACCAAGTTAATTAGGCATGGGACAAGGAATGGCGCCTTTGTAAACCTCAGTTTCTTCATCCATAAAATGGGGCTGAGCAGGCCAAGTGTTCATGGACAGTCAGGGGAGAGAAATGAGAAGGCTCCGGGGCTGGCTGGCTTGACCAGATCAGGCTGGAAAGTCAGGGGGGACTTGAAACACTCGCATGATTAAAGGTGCTTAAAATTAAATTACGCGTATTTGGAGTTGAGGGTGAGCCAAAAGACATCACCAGCAGGGCCGGACTTTTGTAGAGTTGTGCCTTTGGGGTCCTGGTCAGGGCAAGACAAGGCCTGTGCCCTTTGTAGCTCCTATGGAAGAGAAGGTCAGAATGTGTCTTCTCTTATTTACTTATTTTGTGATCACACTCGACCTCTCTTTCAAAAGGACTTGATGTACCTAAGAACAAACCAAACAATAAAGGAAGCCCCGTGCTGGACACTAGGGTTTAAAGATCACAAAGACTCATCCGTGTAGGAAAGAGCTGAAAACTACACACCCCTGTGCATCAGAAGTGTCCTAAGAGGCCCTCTCCACCCACGCCAAGTAGAGAATCCTGCTTGGTGACATCCTTCTGCCTTGGATACAACAAGGAAGACCTTGAAAGACCAGAAATCGATCACATTTTATGATCTCCAATAAGTATTCTTGTTAAGTAATAAATGAACATATATCTAGACTAGATATTGTTTTTAATATAGGTGTAAAGATAGCTCCATAGGGCCTTTCCAGAGAAATTGGTGAGTATCGAAAATAGTGCAGGACTCTGCCCTTAGGAGGAGGATTGCTAAGTAGCCTAAAGGGTGTGATTTGTGGGGCCCCATAATACCTTGCCATAGTGGGTTGAATTGTCCCCCCAAAAGTATGTCTAAGTCCTAACCCTTGTACCTGTGGATGTCACCTTATTTGAAATTAGAGTCCTTTTTAATTTATTTGTTCGTTTTTGAAGCGAGGTCTCACTGTCACCCGGGCTGGAGTGCAGTGGCATGCTCACAACTCACTGCAGCCTCAACCTCCTGGGTTCAGGTGAGCCTTCTGCCTCAGCCTCCCGAGTGAGTAACTGGGACTATAGATGCCCGGCTTTTATTTTTTAATTTTTTTTATTTTTTAGAGAGACAAAGTCTTGCTATGTTGCCCAGGCTGGTCTTCAACTCGGCTCAAGCAACTGGTCTTCAACTCCTCGACCTCCCAAAGTACTGGGATTACAGGTATGAGCCCACTGCACCTGGCCTGGAAATAGAATTCTTGTAGATATAATTAAGCTAAGGATCTCCACGGTTTCTCTCTCCCTTGCCAGCTCTGGCTTGTCTCCCTTTCTTTCCTCTCTTCTTTCTTTAATAAACTATGTTTTAAAACTAAAAAAAAAAAAAAAAAAAAAAAGGTAAGGATCTCAAGATGAGATCATTCTGGATTGAGTGTGGTTCCTAATCCAATGACTGGTGTCCTTATAAGAGAGAAAAGAGAGATTGAAGTGCTGCATCTAAAGACAAGGAATGCCAGGAATTGCTGGCAGTGGCAGCCACCAGAAGCTGGTGGGGGGAGGGAAGGGCGGGCATGGAACAGTCTTCTTCAGAGCCTCCAAAAGGAGCCAATCTTGCCAATATCTTGATTTTGGACCTCTGGCCTCCAGAACTGTGGCAGAATATACTCTGGTGGTTTTAAGTCACCCTGTTTGTATAATGTACTGCAGCAGCCCTGGAAACAGATACAGCTGCCCACCCCTGTGTGGCTACCAATAGACCAGTACATTCCACCTAAGACCCTGTGAAAGTCTTTGTTCAAATACAAATGCAACATTGTTACCTGATATGTTCCTTTGAGAATACAGTAGTCCTCCCTTTATCTGTGCAGGATGTCCCAAGTGGATGCCGCACACCGCAGATAGTACCAAATCCCATATACAATATATTACATATGAAGGGGGAACCCTCCAAAAAACAGAATCATCTTTTGGAGGGCAGGCCCCTTGTAGGACACTCTGAATTCGTTTCTTCGGACCAAACGGTCAACCAAAGTTTTTATCTGGAAGTTTTGGGAAGGGTGTGTCACAATTTGCAGAAGAAACATCCCAAGTGGTGGCAAACAGGTGACTGGTTCTTCCACCATGACAACACACATGCTCACATTGCACTGACTGTTCAGTACTTTTTGACCAAAAAGGACATGACTCCCATACCCCATCCTCCCTATGTACCCAATCTCTCCCTGAGTGACTTTTTTTTTTGTTTTCCCAAATTTAAAAAGTTCTCAAAGGGAAATGTTTCACCAGTGTGGAAGAGGTGAAACAAAAAACGGCAGATGCACTAAACAGCATCAAAACTGACACGTTCAAAAACTGTTTTGACTGCATAATATTCCACCATATATGCACCACATTTTTTTTTTAATCCAGTCCTCTTTCAATGGGCAGCACGATTGGTTCCACATTTTTGCTATTGTGAATAATGCTGCAATAAACATGCATGTGCAGGTATTTTTTTCATAGAGTGATTTGGGTTCCATAAAGAAGGACAAAATTCTGAACTTCGCAGCAACTTGGATGACCTTAGCATCTATAATACTGAGTGATTTTTCACAGAAACAAAGAGCTGAGTATCACATGTTCTCACTCATAAGCGGACCTTGAACAATTATCGCAATACTGTAAGAAAAGGATTGGCAGTAGTGAAAAACTGTCGGGGGGCACACCTCATCAACAAGGGGACCTGCATAATGAACATTTGTATACCCTGCCCTGAATTGTACCCCACATCATTAAAATTCTTAAAAAAATTTAAAACTGTTTTGAGCAGCAGAAGAAGCACCTTGATAGGTATATTGCATCAAACAGAGAGTACCTTGAAGGTGACTGAAGTTTAAACATGTGAGAATAAATACACCATTTTTTATAAATAAATTCCGGGGTTTTGGGGGTCCCCCTTGTATATATGGCATATTTGTTATATTAGTCACTAAACTTCTGTTTTCAGTATTTTCAGAGTGGTGGGTGGGAGAAAACCACTTTAGGACTCTTCTTAGTCAAGTGGGCAAGAAGAGGGATCCCTACAAAACTCTCCCACTGATGAGAAAAGTGGCTGCACTTGGCTCACTGTGATGACTTGAATGATTGTCCTCAACCCTTGATGGCCTCCCTATAAATGATTATCTGTCTATGTCCTTCACTGTGCCATTCTGTAGTGGTCCCCATTAAGAAGAGGTGGTGTGCCCATCCCCACCCAGTGAGTTGCTTTTGGTCATGTGACTTGTGTTGGCCAATGAAATGGGACCAGACATGATGCAAGCAAGAGCTGTAAGGCCGGGCTCGGTGGCTCAGCCTGTATTCCCGCGCTTTGGGAGGCCAAGGCGAGTGGATTGCCTGAGCCCGCAGGTTCAAGACCCCCCTGGGCAACTTGGTGAGACCTCATCTCTACAATAAATCAAAAAATTAGCCGGGCTTGGTAGCACGCTCCTGTAGTTCCAGCTACTTGGAAGGCTGAGGCGGAAGGATCACCGGAGCCCAGCAGGTCGAGGCTGCGGTGGCCGGGAGCGGCCACTGCACTCCAGTCTGGGTGACAGAGTGAGACTCCGACTCAAAAAAAAAAAAGAACTGTAAATGCACTTGCTTCGCTTGGCTCATGCTCTTGAACTTCTGCCATCTGCCACAAGAAGAAAATGCCAAGGAGCAGCTGTTGCCAGGTGGATGAGAGACAGGTAGAGCATACCTGAACCTGACCACAACCTAGAGTCAAGTCCAACTGATCCCAGACAAGCCAGGCAGAGCCACCATCAACTGAAGCCCTGTGAGCAAAAAAGAAAAAAAATCAATGAATAAGTGTTGCTGTAGGCTACTGAGTCTTAGGGGTTGTTGGTCATGCAGTATTACTGCAGCAGACATTTATAGTGGACTACGATGTTTTTGTCTGTCTGGCATCCCTTCTCTCATTCGAATAACAATTTCTTTTGTGCATCTACCAATCCGTAGGCTGCTAGTCACAGTAACTCATCCCAGAAGTGGACACACTAGGAGTCTACTCAAGGTAGCAGGAAGGAAGAAGAAAGGACAAAAGGGCACCTTTCTGCTTTAAAGAGCTGTGGTTAGCAGAATAATGACCTCCCCAGAGATGTTCATGTATGAATCCCCAAAACCTGTGAATACGTAGGTTGCATGGGAAAGGAAAATTAACATGGCAGTTGGAAGTAAATTTGCTAATCTGCCGATTCTAAGATAAGGAGATGAGTGTGGATTATCCAGATGAGCCCAGTGTAATCACAAGGATCCTTTAGGGTAGAAGAGGCTGGCAGAATGTCAATGTCAGAGTGGTGTGATATAAGAACAACTCAACAGGCCATCACTAGCTTTGAAGATGAAAAAGAGATATAGCCAGGGCATGTGGCAGACTCTAGAACCAGGAAAAGGTAAGGAAGAGATTCTCCCCTACAGCCTCCAAAAGGAACAGCTCTGCTGACACCTTGACTTTAACCTAGTGAGACCATGTCAGACTTCTGACCTCTAGAACTGTCAGAAAACAAATTTGCTGTGATCTGTTACACAGTAGGAGACTAACACAGGATCTTTCCATAAAGGACCACATAGCTCTACTTCCGTCTCATTGACCAGACCACATAGCCGTGCTTACCTACAAAAGAGACTGGACAACTGCCAACCCAAATAAAATCAGAATGTCATTACCAGGGGATGGGGAGAACATGTGCTGGAGTGGAGAGATGGCCACCTCAGTCACAGAATCCCGTTCCTCTGGCCACGATGATTTTCCTGAAGTGCGTGCATGACTCAGACAAACTCTTCATTAAGATTGTACTTGAGACTGGGCTCAGTGGCTCAGCCTGTAATCCCAGCACTTTGGGAGGCTGAGGCAAGTGGATTGCCTGAGCCCGCGGGTTCGAGACCAGCCTGGGCAACTTGGCGAGACCTTGTCTCTACAATAAATCAAAATTAGCTGGGTGTGGTTGCACTCACCTGTAGTTCCGGCTACTTGGAAGGCTGAGGCGGAAAGATCACCGGAGCCTGGCAGGTCAACACCGGAGTGACCGTGAGTATGCCACGGCACTCCAGTCTGGGCAACAGAGTGAGACTCAACTCCAAAAAAAAAAGATTGTATTTGGCCCATGGAAGAAAGATCTCTTTCTCAAGAGTTACTAGGAGGACTGCTACAAGCCTGGAGCTTACTATAGTCACTCTCCATACCCCCTACTAGGAAAGAATGAGTTCAACAACAAGGGGAGGAAGAGCTGAGAGATACAGATTGTTCCAGTTATCAATTTCTGTGTAACAGGTCACCCCAGAAACAAGCAGCTTATCATAACACCAATAACTTTATTATTAGTCCCTTGGCTCTGGGTGAACTCAATGGGGTGGGTCTTGCTCAGCATTGCTCTTGAGGCTACAGCTAGATGATGCTTGAGGCTGGAGTCATTGCAAAACCTCCTCACATATGTGTCTGGTGATTGATACTGGCTGTTGGCCAGAACACATTTGGCTCTCCATGTGGCTTGGGCTTCCTCACAGGATAGTATCTGAGTTTCCAAAGTGAATATTCTCAGAGACCTGGGCAGAATCTGGATCACCTTTACAACCTAGCCTCAAAAGTAACATAGCATGCATCCTACCACAGTCATATAAGCCCACCCAAATTCAAGGACCCCATCTCCTGATGGAAAGAATAGCAAAGTCACATTGTAGGAAAGGCCTGTGGAATGTGAGATTTCATTGCAGTCATTTTTTAAACATCCAAGCTGCCAGGGATCATGATATGATCACGTAAGGCTTCAATCAAGCTGCGCTTTCCAGGTAACTAACCTAATACCTCTCCTTTTCGCTTTTGCTAGCATGAGGTAGTTTCTGCCACCTCCCAGCTCTCACATGATGTGCACATCTCACAGGGCTGCTCCAAGGATGAGATGAGTGAGGTGTTTGTAAAATTCCCACCACAGTGGCAAACAGTAGGGCCCCAGTAAGTGGTAGTTCCTTTTCCCCATTCCTTCTCTTCCAGTGACCCTTCACTTTCCCTGTGGATAGTGGAAATTTGTCACTAAGCTGTCTCTGTTGCAAGAGAGTAGAAGCAGCAAGCTTTGCCACTATGCACAGTTCATAGCTCTGCCTTGCAATTACATTCCCGGGAAGTTTAGTAAGACGTTTGCCTGGTGCAGACAGAGCTCTCTTCTTTCTTTAGCGGTAGTCTTCCTTCCTTTTGCATACCGACTTAACGTTCCCATCAATAGGACTCTAAACTTAGACTTGACTGTTTTCATAGTGCAAGCAAAGGATTCTGAAAATTGATTTTTAAGAGACAGTAAAGAAGTCTTTGACAACACAGTTTCTTTAAATACATCACGTCCTCAATCCCCAGCTAGAACTCTCCTTCATACTCCATTTTCAGTCCGCTGAATTTTAAGAAGCATTTTTTTCCTAATATGAAAAGCAATATGCATCTATTACAGAAAATGTAGAAAATAATGAAAACTATAAAAAAGAGAATAATCTTTCATCATTTTTAGCATTGGGAACCCCATATATATGAAGTTCTGCATAATATTCACACCACATTGTTAAGCTATAACTTAATCAGTACTCTGATAAGTAACATTCCAATTTTGCTGTCAGTATAGCTTGCTAAACATTTTTACATGTAGATCTTTGAAAAAATTTTGACTTTTCTGCCCTTAGAACAGATACATCCCTGAATATTATCGATTCAAAATGTATGAACTTTTAAAGATATTGTTAAATTATTTCCATAAAAACCTCTTACTAGTAATATGTAAGCATACCCTCTCATCACTCCCTTACTAGCTATAATGCTAGTAAATAATTTTTATTTATTTACTTTTGAGTTGGAGTCTCACCCCGTTGCCCAGGCTGGAGTGCAGTGGCACACTCACAGCCACCCCAGCGTCAACCTGCTGTGCTCGGGCAATCCTTCTGCGTCAGCCTTCCAAGTAGCTGGAACTACAGGTGTGCGCTACCACACCTGGCTAATTTTTTTTTAATTGCCAAGTTGCCTGGGCTGGTCTCCAACCCGCAGACTCAGGCCATCCACTCATCTCAGCCTCCCAAAATGCTGGGATTTCGGGCTGAGCCACCGAGCCCAACCAGCATTATAATTTTTTAATTTATTTTGGTTTTATAATTTAGCCAATATAAAAAAAAAGTATCTTGCAGTTTCAGGCTCCCTTAAAAGTGCAGACAGTTTGAGAATTGACTTTCCAGGGTTCTCTTTAGTGATCTCAGCTGCTTCAGAGGCCTCGAGTGTATGTGTATGAAGGGGAGGGAGTCTGTTTCTCTCTTTCTGTCTCTTTCAGGCATCTTGCATAATTTCTGATCATTTGTTCTCCTTCCTGTTGGACTTCAGAGCTCTTCTGGAAGAGTTGTCTCTTTTTCAGTTCCAGTCCTGCTTTTCAAAGTCTATTTCTGCCAGGGAGCAGCAGATCAGATGTTTTCCATTAACTAAGGTATTGTGAATTAAATGGTTAACCTGGAACTCTCTGGAGCCAAGGTGTTGAGTGGCACTGCACCTGCTGGGAAAAGCCCCACCTTCCTTATTTCTGCCCACTGGGGCAGGCAGGGAGAATTCAGCGCACAGAGGCCACCGAAAGCCAAGCCTTCCCTGGCGTCACTGCAGACCTGTGACTAAGACTTAAAGGCTTAAAGAGGAACCTGGAAATCTTGCATGTCTCATTTCTGTGTGAGTCACCCAGAAATGGCAGTCAGGGCTCTGTGGGGAGGAAACCATCTTTAAGCAGAGAGCCACAGGACAGATGGAAACAGAGGGGGCCTAGGATCTGCAGAAGCCACAGGACTGAGAACGACAAACTGCCCTCTGCCAGAACCGAGATCGTTCTTTTAACCACACCAAACTTTAAAGAATTTCCCTGCCAGGCACGGTGGCTCATGCCTGTAATCCCAGCACTTTGGGAGGTCAAGGCGAGAGGATTGCCTGAGCCCGGGGGTTCGATTCCAGCCTGGGCAACTTGGTGAGACCTCATCTCTACAATAAATCAAAAAATAAGCCAGACATGGTAGGTAGCACGCACCTGTAGTTCCAGCTACTTGGAAGGCTGAGGTGGAAGAATCATCTGAGTCCAGCAGGTCAAGACTGCGGTGGCCATGAGCATACCACTGCACTCCAGCCTGGGCAACACTGAGACTCTGACTCAAAAAAAAAAAAGAATTTTTCCAGTTACTTTTTCTCTCCATTTTATTATGAAACCTTTCAAACATACATAAAAACTGAAAGAATTTTACAGCCAACAGTCGAAGTGTCCACTACATAGATTTTCCCATAGCATTCAGTTGCTCTGTCATCTGTCAGCCCACCTATCCATACCTCTATCTATTCAGCAATCTGAATTTTTTTTATGCATTTCAAAGTAAATTGAAGGTGTCAGTATGCTTCCCTCAAAGACTTGAGCACATATACTGTTATTATTTTTATTATTACTTTGAGTTGGGGTCTCACTCTGTCACCCAGGCTGGAATGCAGTGGTGAGATCATGGCTCACCACAACCTCCACCTTTGGGCTCAGGCAATCTTTCCACCTCAGGCTCCAGAGTAACTGGGACTATAAGCATGTGACACCATGCCCAACTAATTTTTTTTTTAATAGAGACAAGGTCTTGCTATGTTGCCTAGGTTAGTCTTGAACTCCTGGTCTCAGGCAATCCTTCTTCCTCGGCTTCCCTAAATGCTGGAATTACAGGTATGAGCCACTGAGCCCAGCCTGAAGCATGTATATTATTAATAAAAGTTCAATATTTGTTTACAGTTTCATTATTTCTTTGTGGCAAAGTTTATATACAACAAAATGCACTAATCTTAAATGTACTATGTGACGAGTTTTAGCAAATGCATATACTTGTATAACCCAGACCCTATTAAAATATAGAAAATCAGAAGACGGTGCATTGACTCACACCTGTAATCCTAGCACTTTGGGAGGCCAAGGAGAGAGGATTGCCTGAGCCTAGGCTTCGAGACCACCCTGGGCAACTTGGTGAGACCTCATCTCTACAATATATCAAAAAAATTTCCCAGACGTTGTGAAACCTGTGGTTCCAGCTACTTGGAAGGCTGAGACAGAAGGATCACCTGAGCCAAGCAGATCGAGACTGCAGTGGCTATGAGCATGCCACTGCAGTGAGAGTCCAACTCAAAAAATTAAAAATCAAAAAATAAAACATTATTATTAACCCAGAATTCCCAGTCAATATCTGTCATCATGTTCCCAGGGGCAAATACTGCTGTGATCTTTTTCTACCCTAGATTCATTTCACCTGCTCTATAACTTCACATAGCTGAAATTATACATTGTATTCTTTTGTATGAGGCTTCTTTGACTCCAATTAAGGATACTTCATTATATAGAAGAAAACTGGCAAACTATACGGCCTGCCAGGACCGTGTTTTTATTTAGAGACTTTTTAGAAAAACTTTTTTCATTAAATAGAATTGAAAATGATAGTGGGAAGCATCCCTAAGAAAGGTGCAAATTCTTCCTAACTCATTCTATGAGGCCAGCACGACCCTAATGCCAAAACCTAGTAAATACATTACAAGAAAAAAAAAAGCAACAAACCAATATTTCTCATGAACATAGATGTAAAAATCTTCCACAAATCACAAGCAAATTAAATCCAACAGTTTGATAAAAAAAAAGAATTATACACCACAACTAAGTGGGATTTGTCCCAGGCATGCAAGGCTGGTTCAACATTCAAAAATCAATTAATGTTACCTATTACATCAACAGGCTAAAAGAGAAAAATCAGATAATCATATCAATGGATGCATAACAAGTATTTGACAAAATTCAACACACATTCATAATTTTGTTAAAAAGTTCAGTAAACTAGGAATAGAAAGGAAACTTTCTCAGTTTGATAAAGAATATCTACAAGAAATCCACAGCTAACATAATACTTAGTGATGAGAAACTCAAAGTTTTCCCACTAAGGAAACAAGAAATAAGCCAAAAATGTTTCCTCTCACCACTCCTTTTCAACATTGTACTGGACGTTCTAGCTGATACAATAAAACCCAAAAAAATAAAAATAAAAAGAGTAAAGATTGGGAAGGAAGAAGTGATACTATTTTTGTTCACAGGTGACATGATCATCTATGTAGAAAATCAAGAAGAATCAACAGGAAAACCTTTGGAACAAATAAGCAGTTACAGGAAGATTTCATACAAGGTTAATTTACAAAACGCAATTACTTTTCTATATACAGTGGAATTTGAAAGTAAATGCACAATACCCCTCTAATGAACTCCTTAGTTACAAATCTAATAAAGCAAGTACAAAATTTTCATGAGGCAAACTGCCAAACTCTGATGAATGAAATTGAAGAAGAACTAACTAAATGGAGGGATGTTACATGTTCATGGATAGAAAGACTCAGTAGTGTCAAGATGTCAATTCTTCCTCAACTCAATGTATAAATTCAATGCAGTACCACCCAATCAAAATCTTATCAAGGGCCGGGCATGGTGGCTCACACATCTAATCCCAGCACTTTGGGAGGCCAAGGTGAGAGGATTGCCTGAGCCCACAGGTTCAAAACCAGCCTGGGCAACTTGGTGAGACCTCATCTCTACAATAAATCAAAAAATTAACTGGGCATGGTGGCACATGCCTGTAGTTCCAGCAACTTGGAAGACTGAGGTGGAAGGATCGCTCGAGCCCAGTAGGTTGAGGCTGCAGTGGCCATGAGTGTGCCACTGCACTCCAGCCTGGGCGACAGAGTGAGGCTCCAACTCAAAAAATAAAAAAATAAAAATAAACAAAAATCTTATCAAGTTAATTCTGTGGATATCAACAAACTGAATCTAAAGTTTATGTGAAAAGGCAAAAGACCCAGAAGAGTCAGCACAATATTGAAGGAGAAATAAAAAGTTGGAGAACTGACACTGCCTGATGTCAAGACTTATTATAAAACTACAATCACACTTATAAAAGTGTGGTACTGGTGAAAGCACAGAAAAATAGATCAATGGAACAGATTGAAAGGCACGGGGAACAGCCAGAAGGTTGTCTCCCGAGATGGCGCCAACACTAGGGAACCTAACAAAGACAACAAAGGCC
>NW_007261216.1:66944-68349 GCF_000164805.1 Carlito syrichta
AGGCCCCGTCCCATTGCCGGTGGCACTCGCCCCTTGAGGCCTTCACCCACTTTCTTGAATGCCAGCGCCGCATCCCTCATCACCTCGGATTGGTAAGTGCCCCTTCCTGAAAAACCTAACAACCTCCCCAGGATACCCGAAAGGGACTGACCGTTGATCCTCCGGCGGCTCTTTCGGCCCTGGGTGAGGGGGGGAATTCACCCCGCCTAGGCTTTCAAAGCCACAGTGGACCCCCTACTGGTTTTTCATTCTCCTGCCTAAGACTCTAAACTCACCTCTTTAACTCCTATTAGCATTCAAAAAAGTGGGCATAGATTTCCCTCCCTCCCCTCCCGCTTTGACTCATTCAACTCTTGGCTTTAACAGGTGTTAGGTCCCAGTGTGAATCGGGCCTTTCTCGCCCTTGTGCAGGTCTCTCTCCCCCTGGGCGGGATCCCGATTCGGCGCCTGTGACCAACCCTGCTCTCTCACACTCCCCCCACCCTTCTGAACGCTCCAGCCACATTCATACTACCACTTCCTGAATAGGTAAGTCCCCCTCCCCTAACAAGGGAGTAGGAACTTTCCGGGGAACTCTGGAGGGAACGAACTTTAAAACCCCTCCCCCTCCGGCCCCCGGGTGAGGGAAAACACACCCGCCTCGGCTCTCAAGACCACCGCAGACCCTAAGGGCTTCTTCTTCTCCTTTATCTCTCTCAAACTTTAAAACTCCCATGGCTGCGGTTACAGCGGACCCCAGGGGCCCCACGGCTGTTACCCATGGCAGTCTTAAAATTCTCTCTATCTCTTTCCCCCCTCCCTAAGGAATCCCATGGCGGTAGGGCCAGTCTGTTGGCCCACAGCGGATTCTAAGGGGGGGGTCTCACGTCAAAACTCTGTTCAACCGGCAGTAAAGATACCCCCCACCCGCTGCCCAGGTCAAGTGTTCTCTGTCTGATTCTGAAAATCCCAGCGCTGGGTGCCTTGACCCCCTCGGTTCTCCAGGAGAACCCAGGGTGTGCCAAACCTCTGTGACGACAGACTTTGCCATAGCCACGCTTCTTGGACAGCTGACTCTTTGGGGGACGCCCCATTGAGTCTGACTGTTCCTCATGGGAGGTTCATCTTCTCTACCGGCTGGTTCTCCTCTCAAATGCCTTTTAAACAATCTCTCTAGTCTCTCTCTCTCTCCTGATATTAAGCCCAAGCGTCTCATTCGCCTCTGTACACAGGACTGGCCTACATATCCCTTAGACAATCAAAATCAGTGGCCCCCCCCCAGGGATCCCTCAATCCTGATATTATCAGGGATTTATATAACTTTTGCAAATGTTCAGAAAGGTGGGTGGAGATTCCCTATGTCCAATCCTTTTCTCTCCTCCGTGAACATCCTTGGCTGTGTCTCACCTGTAACCCCTCTACCCTC
>NW_007261217.1:0-17462 GCF_000164805.1 Carlito syrichta
AGCTAGCTAGCTGGCTAGCTGCTGAATTAACTAGCTGAATTATTTAGCTAGCCAGCTGACTATCAAACTGAGTTAACTATCTCACTGCCTAGCAAGTCATCTGGCTAGCCAGCTGACTTAACTAGCTGACTTGTATAGCTGACCAGATTGCTCATCAGCTGAGTTACCTAGCTTGCTAAATAGCTAGCCAGCAGGCTAGCCAGCTCACTTAACTAGGTGACTTAACTAGCTAGTCAATGGGCTAGACAGCTGACCTAATTATCTAGTTATCTAGCTAACCAATTGTCAAGCCAGCTGACTTAAGCAGGTGACATAACTAGTTAGCCAGCTGGCTAGCAGGCTGACATAACTGTCTAGCTATCTAGCTAGCCAGATGGATAGCCAGCTAACTTAAATAGCTAGCTACATATGTAGCCTGATGGTTTGCCAGCTGACTTAGCTACCTAGCTACCTAGCTAACCAGCTGGCTAGTGAGCTGACTTAATTAGGTTACTTAACTACCTATATAATGGGCCAAACAGCTGACTCAACTGGAAAGCTACCCAGCTAGGCAGCTGGAGAGCCAGCTGACTTAACTCACTGAGTTAACTAGCAAGCAAGCTGACTTAACAAGTTGACTTAGTCAGCTGGCTACATAGCTAGCCAGCTGGCTTATCTAGCTGGCTTAACTAGCTAGCTACCTAGCTAGCTATCTAGCTAGCCAGCTGACTTAACTAGCTGACTTAACTAGCTAACTACCTGACATGACTACCTGACTTATATAACTAGCTTCCTAGCTAGCCAGGTGACTTAACTAGCTGAAATAACTAGCTAGACTGACTAGCCATCTGACTTAACTAACTTTTTACCTAGCTAACCAGCTGGATAGCCAACTGACTTAAAGAGCTGACTTAACTAGCTAGCTAGCTGGTTGTCAGGTGACTTAACTAGCTGACTTATCCAGCAAGTCAGCTGGCTAGACAGCTGCCTTGAATAGCTGGCTACCTATCTAGCCACCTGGCTAGCCAGCTGACTTACCTAGCTTATTTAAGCTAGCAAGCTGGCCATCCAGCTCACTTAACTAGCTAGCTAACTGCCTAGTCAGCAGGCAAACTTGCTGACTTAACTAGCTGAATTGAACAGTTAGCCTGCTTGCTTGCAAGCTGACTTATCTAGCTAGCTACCTACCTAGCCAGCTGGCTAGACAACTGACTAAACTAGCTAACTTAAACAGCTACCCAGTTGGCTAGCCAGCTGACTTAACTCACTGACATCACTAGCTAGCCAGGTAGCTATCTAGCTGACTTAACTAGCTAGCAACCTATGTTTCCAGTTGGCTTGCCAGCTCTCTTAACTAGGTGAATTAACCACCTAGCCAGTTGGCTAGTCAACTGACTTAACTGGCTCACTGCCTAGCTAGCCAGCTGGCTAGCCAGCTGACTTAACTAGCTGACTTAACTAGCAAATTACCTAGCCAGCTGACTTAAATAGTTAGCTAACTAGCTAGCTACCTAAGTAGCCATCTGACTTAAGTAGTTAGCTAACTACCTAGCTACATATCTAACAAGCTGACTTAAATAGCTGCCTAGCTAGCTGGCTGACTTAACCAGATGGCTACGTAGTTAGTGTACTCATTATCTAACATGCTAGCTGGCTGACTTAATTATCTGACAACTCGTTAGCTAGTGAGCTAGCTAACTGATTCAACCAGCTGACTTAACTCATTAACTAACAAGCTAGCTACCTGACTAATCCAGATGACTTAACTGGTTAGCTAACAAGCTAGCTAGCATACTCAAACAGCTGACTCTTCCCGTTTGCTAACTAGCTTGCATGCTGACTCAACCAGCTGACTTAACACGTTAGTTAACTAGCTAACTACCTGACTCAACCTGCTGACTTAACCTGTTAGCTAATTATCTATTTAGCTGTCTTTACCAGCTAACTAAATTAGAAAGCTGACTTAACTAGCTGACTTAGCTAGCTGACTTAACTACTTAGCTAGCTGACATAACTGGCTGAATTAACTAGTTAGCTAGCTGACTTAACTACCTGAATTAGTTAGCTAAATATTTAGCTGGCTGAATAACTAGCTGAGTTAACTAGTTAGCTAACTAGTGAGGTAGCAGACTTAAGTAGCTGACTTAAATAGTTAGCAAACTAGTGAGCTAGCTGTATTAGCTAGCTGACTTAGCTAGTTAGCTAGTTAGCTAGCTGACTTAGCTAGCTCACTTAACTAGTTGGCTAATGAGATAGCCAGCTGACTTAGCAAGTTGGTTAATGAGTTAGCTAACTGTTTTAACTATTTGGTAAATGAGTTTACTAGCTGTCTTAATTAGTTGTGTAATGAGGTAGGTAGGTGACTTAACTTGTCTGACGATTCGACCGACTACTTATCTGGTTTAACACGTTGGTTGACTTCTTGGCCGACTTGTTAGCTGGCTTAACAAGTCGGCCAACCAGTTAGCCAACTAGTTAGCAGGGTTAATTAGTTGACTGACGAATTGACCCACTAGTTAACTCAGTAAAACATTTGGCAGGCTAGTTTGCTGACCTAAATAGTTGGCCGATTATTTGGCCGACTAGTTAGCTGACCTAACTAGTCCACCCACAAGTTAGCAGACCTAACTTGTCAGTTGACAAGTTGGCCGACTAGTCGACCGATTGGTTTGCTGACTTATATAGTTAGCCAGCTAGTAGGCTGACCGGTTAGCTTGCTTAACTAGTAGGCCGGCGAGTGAGCCCACAGGTGAGTTGACTTAACTAGTCAGCTGGCGAGTGAGCCGACTGGCCAGCTGAATTAACTATTTGACTGGCGATAGAGCCGGCAGGTCAGCTGATTTACCTAGGCAGCCGGTGAGTGAGCTGACTGGTCAGCTGACTTTAGTCAGATAGTGAGTGAGTCAAATGGTCAGCAGAGTTAACTAGTCAGTCAGCAAAAGTACCGACTGGTGAGCTGACTTAACTAGTCTGCCGGTGAGTAACCCAACATGTGAGCTGCATTGGATAGTCGGCCGTCTTGCTGGCTAGCAAGAGGACTAGTTAGTTGACTTGTTGACCTACGATCGAGCTGACAATTTAGTTGACCTGTTACCTGGCATGCAAGCCGACTAGTTTGCTGACCAGTGTGCAGGTGAGTGAGCCAACTAATTACCTTACCTGATGGAAAGTGAGCAAGCCCACTATTTATCTGACCAGATAGCTGAGTTGCTAGCTGACTAGTTAGCTAAGTAACTAGTTGGTTCTCTAGCTGACTTAACTAGCTAGCTGACTAGCTATCTGGCTATCTAGCTGACATAACTAGTTAGCAAACAAGCTATCTAACTCTATAGCTTGCTGACTTAACTAGCTAGCAATCTGGCTAGTTAACTGATAACTGACTTAACTATCTATCTGATTACATAGCTGACTAGCTACCTGACTTAACTAGCTAATGGGCCATCTGACTTCACTACCTATCTGAATGGTTTGCTGACTTGCTAGTTGACTTAACAAGCTGACTAGTGCCGGGCTCGGTGGCTCAGCCTGTAATCCCACACCTTTGGGAGGCTGAGGTGAGTGGATTGCCTGAGCCCCCGGGTTTGAGACCCGCCTGGGCAGTGAGATCTCATCTCTACAATAAATAAAAAAATCAGCCGGGCGTGGTAGCGCATGCCTGTAATTCCGGCTACTTGGAAGGCTGAGGAGGAAGAATCTCCAGAGCCCAGCAGGTCGAGGCTGCAGTGGCCGGGAGGGGCCACTGCACTCCAGTCTGGGCGACAGAGTGAGACTCCAACTAAAAAAAAAAACAAAAAACAGCTGACTAGCTAGTACGTTGACTTAATTAGCTGACTAGCAACTGAACTGGATAGCTGACTAGCCAACTGAATTAACTAGCTAGATAACCAGTTATCTACATGGCTAGCAATCTGGCTAAACTAGCTAGATACCTGGCTGGTTATCTGACTAGTCAGCTGTATAACTAGCTAGTGGACTGACCAACTGGCTAGCCAGCCAGCTTAAATAGCCAAATGGCGGGTTGGACAGTCAGATAGCCAGCTCGCTTAACTAGCCAGCCACTCTGCTAGTCAGCTGGCTACCCAGCTGACTTATCTAGCAGGCATCCTAACTGATCCCCCTGCCAACCAGCCAGCTTAACTTGCCAGGCACCTAGCTAGCCTCCTGGCTAACAAGCTGACTTAACTAGCTGACTTAACTATATAGCCATCTGGCTAGCTAGCTGGCTTAACTAGCTAGCCACCTAGTTAGTAAGCCAGCTAGACAGCTCACTTAACTGGCTGAATTAATTAGTTAACCAGCCAGTTAGACAGCTGACTTAATTACTTAGCTACCTTCCTAGCCAGGTGGCTAGTCAGCTGACTTAACTGCCTGACTTAACAAGCTATCCAGCTGGCTAGGCAGCTGATGTAACTAGCGAACTACCTAACTAGCCAGTTGACTTGCCAATTTAATTAATTTGTTGACTTAACCAGTTAGCTAGCTCCAAGCCAGGTGACTCAACTAGTTGACATAACTAGAAAGCCACCTGTCTAGCCAGCTGACTTAACTAGGTGACATCACTAGCTAGCCAGGTGGCTAGCCAGCTGACTAAAATAGCTACCTACCTACGTATCCCGCTGGCTTGCCAACTGACTTAACTACCTAGCTAACTAACTAACCAGCTGACTAGCTAGCTGACATAACTAGGTGAATTAACTAGCTAGCCAGCTGGCTAGCCATCTGAATTAACAAGCTAGTAACCCAACAAGACAGCTGGCTAGCCAGCTGACTTAACTAGCTAACTTAACTAGCTAGCCAGCTGACTCAACTAGCTTACTTAACTAGCTAGCTACCCAGCTGGCCAGCTGATTTTACTAGCTGAAAGAACTAGCTAGCAACATAGCTAGCTATTTAGTTAGCTAGCCCACTTAACTACCTGACTTAAATAGCTGGCTAGCTGACATAACTGGCTGACTTAACTGGCTAGCCAGCAGGCTAGCAAACTGAATTAACTAGTTTGCTTCCTAGCTAGCAAGCTGGCAAGCCAACTGGCTTAATTAGCTGACTTGAGTAGCGATCAAGCTGGCTGGACAGTTGACATAACTAGCTAGCTACCTAGCTAGCCAGCTGTCTCGCCAACTGACTTAACTAGGCTACTTAACTAGCTAGCCAGGTGGCTATTTAGCTGGCTAGCTAACTTAATGATCTAGCTGACTAGCTAGCTGATGACCTAGCTGACTTGACTAACTAGCTGACTAGCAAGCTGACTAGCTAGCTTACTAGCTAGCCACCTACCTGACTAGTTAGCCACCTACAAGATCAGCCTGCTAACAAGCCATTTTAACTTGCCAGCCACCTAGCTAGCCAGCTGGATAGCCAACTGACTTAACTAGCTGACTCAGCTAGATAGTCATCTGGCTAGTCAGCTGGCTTAATTAGCTATCCACCTAGCTAGCCAGCTGGTTAGCCAGCTATCTTAACTCACTCACTTATCTAGCTCTCTACCTAGATAAACAGTTGGCTAGCCCCTTGAACTGAACAGCTGACTTAACTTGCTTGCCAACTGGCTAGCCAGCTCACTCAACTAGCTGACTTAAATAGTTAGCCACTTGGCTAGCCTGCTGCCTTAACTAGTTGTCATCACTAACTAGACAGGTGGCTTGTCAGCTGATTTAACTAGCTAGATACCTACGTATCACACTGGCTTGCCAGCTGACTTATCTACCTAGCTTCCTAGCTAACCAGCTGGCTCGGGAGCTGAGTTAACTAGGTGAATTAAGTAGTTAGCCAGCGGGCAAGCCAACTGACTTAACTAGCTAGCTACCCAAGCTAGGCAGGTGGCTAGCCAACTGACTTAACTAGCTGACTTAACTAGCTAGCAAGCTCATGTAACCAGCTGACTTAATTAACTAGCTACCTAGCAAACCAGCTGACTTTACTAGCTAAAATAACTAGCTGCTTCCTAACTAGCTATCTAGCAAGCAAGCCGACTTAAATAGCTGACTTAACTGGCTGGCTACCTAGCTAGTCTGCTGACTTTACTAGCTGAAATAACTAGGCAGGCAGCTGTGTAGCAATGTGAATTAACTAGCTTTTTAACTAGCTATCGAACTGGCTAGCCAACTGATTTAACGAGGTGACTTAACTAGCAAGCCAACTGGTTAGCCAACTGACTTAACTAGTTGATTAACGAACTAGGAACCTGGCCAGTCTGGTGACTATAGTAGCTGGCATTACTAGTAATCCAGCTGGTTAGCCAGCTGACATAACTAGCTCTCTACCTCTCTAGACATCTGGATAGCCAGCTTTCTCAACTAGCTGACTTAATTAGCTGACCAGCTGGCTAGCTAACTGACTTAAATAGGTCACTACCTAGTTATCCAGCTGGGTAGTCAGCTGACTTAACTAGCTGTTTTAACTAGATGGCATGCTTTCTAGCCAGTTGAATTAAATAGCTTGCTACATAACTAGCCAGCTGACAATCCAGCTAAATTAACTAGGTGTCTTATCTTGCTACCAAGATGTCTAGCGAGCTGACATAACTGGCAAGCTACCTACCTAGCCAACTGGCTAGTCAGGTGACAACTTGGTCACTTAACTATCTAGTCAGCTGTCTAGACAGCTGACATAACTAGCTAGCTACCAAGCTGGCATACCAGCTGACTTAACTAGTTGAATTAACTAGCTACCCAGCTGGCTAGCTAACTGAATTATTTGCCTAGCTACCTAGCTAGACAACAGGCTAGCCAACTGACTTAACTAGCTGACTTAATGAAGTAGCCAACTGGCTAGCCAGCAGACTTAACTAGCTAGCTACCTAGCTAGACAGGTGAATAGTCAGTTGACTTATCTACCTGACATAACTAGACACCTGATGGCTAGCCAGCTGACTTAGCTAGCTACATACCTACATAGCCCACTGGCTTGTCAGCTGACTTAACTACCAAACTACCTAGCTAGCCTGCTGTCCAGCATGCTGATTTAACTAGGTGACTTAACTAGCTGGCTAGCTGGCTAGCCAGCTGACTTAACTAGCTAGCTATCTTGCTAGGCAGCTGGCTAGCCAGCAGACTTAACTCACTGACTTAACTAACTAGCAAACTGAATTAACTAGCTAGCTACTTAGCTAGCCAGCTGACCTAAGTAGCTGTTTTAACTAGCTAGCTACCTAGATAGCTATCATGCAGCTTGCTGACATCACTAGCTGACTTATCTAGCTAGCTGACTGACATATTTAGCTGACATATATAGCCAGCTTCCTAGGTAGCCAGAGATGTTAACTAGTTGAAATATCTAGTGAGACAGCAGGCTACCCATCTTATGGAACTAGCTTTTTAACCAGCTACCCGGCTGGCTAGACAACTTAATTAATGTGCTGACTTTACTAGATAGCCAACTAGTTAGTTGACTGACTAAATTAGTTGACTTAACTAATTTAACTAGCTAACTGGCTAGCCAGTTGACTTAATTAGCTAGCTACTCAACTAGGCAGTTGGTTGGCCAGCTGAGTTAACTTGCTGGCTTAACTAGCTAGCAAGCTGAATTAACTAACTGAATTAACCAGCTCATAAATAGTTGGCTCAACTAGCTAGCTACCTAGCTAGTTATCTAGCTAGACAGCTGACTTAACTAGCTGACTTTACTAGCTAGCTAGCTGACATAACTAGCTGACTTATATAGCTAGCTTCCTAGCTAGCCAGCTGTTTTAACTAGCTGAAGTAACTAGCTAGTCACATGGATAGCTATCTGAATAGACTAGCTTTCTGATTAGCTAACCAGCTGGATAGCCAACTGACTTAATGAGCTGTCTTAACTAGTAGCCAGTTGACTTAACTAGCTGACTTAAACAGCTAATCAGCTGCCTAGGTAGCTGATTTAACCAGCTGGCTCTCTATCTAGCCAGTTTGCTAGACAGGTGACTTACCTAGCAGACTTAAGTTAGCAAGCTGGGTAGCCAGCTCGTTAAATAGCTAGATACCTACCTAGCCAGCATGTTAACCAGCTGACTTAACTTGCTGACTGGAACTGCTAGCCTGCTGGCTGGCCAGCTGGCTTAACTAGCGAGCCACCAAGTGAGCCAGATGACTACCCAGCTCACTTAACTCGCTGACTAAACTAGCTAGCAAGCCGGCTAGCTAGCTGACTTACTTAGCTAGCTACCTACTTAGACTTGTGGCTAGCCAGCCGACTTAACTAGCTTACTTAATCAGCTAACCAGCTGGCAAGCCAGCTGACTTAACTCGCTAGCTACCTGGCTAACCAGATGGCTAGACACTTGAATTAACTAGCTGACTTAACAAACTAGCTAGTTGGTTAGCCAACAGACTTAACTAGTTGACTTGACTTGTTACCCAACTGGCTAGCCAGCTGACTTAACTAGCTGACTTCGCTAGATATCCAGGAGGCTATCCCTCTGACTAAACTAGCTAGCTACCTATGTAATCCGCTGCCATGCCAGCTGAATTAACTACCTAACTACTTAGCTAACTTGCTTGCTAATCAGCTATATTAATTAGCTGTTGTAACTATCTGCCCTGCTTTTTAACCAGTTTAATTAACTAGCTTTCTACATAGCAGGCCAACTGTCTATCCAGCTGAATTAGCCAGGTGAGTTATCAAGCTAGTCAGCTGTTTGTCCAGCTGACTTAACTAGCAAGCTACCTACCTAGCCAACTGGCTAGTCATCTGACTTAACTAGGTGACTTAACTAGATAGCCAGGTTGCTAGACAGCTGAGAAAACTAGCTAGCTACCTAGCTTGCAAGCTGGCTAGCTAGCTGACTTAACTAACTGACTTAATTAGCTAGTTAGCTGACATATCTTGCTGACTTAATAGCTTCCTCGCTTGCTAGCTGATTTAGCTAGGAGAAATAACTAGCTAGTCAGCTGGCTGTCCATCTGACATAAATACGTTTTTAACTAGCTAACTAGCTGGCTAGACAAATGAATAAATGTGCTGACTTAACTAGCTAACCAGCTGGTTAGCCAGCTGACTAAAAAGCTGATTTAACTAACTGGCCAGCTGTCTAGCAACCTGACTTAATTGTCTAGCTCCCTAGCTAGCCAGCAACCTAGCCAGCTGATTTAATCAGCTGACTTAACGATGTAGCCAGCTGGCTAGCCAGTTGACTCAACTATCTACCTAGCTAGACAGCTGGATAGCCAGTTGACTAACTAACTGACATAACTAGATAGTCTAAATGCTAGACAGCTGACTTAAGTAGCTACCTACCTACATAGCCCGCTGGCTTGCCAGCTGATTTAACTAATAACTACCTAGCTAACCTGCTGGCCAGCGAACTGACTTAAGTAGGTGACTTAACTAGCTAGCCAACTGGGTAATCAGCTGAAATAACTAGATAGCTAACCTGATAGGTAGTTGGCTAGCCAGCTGACTTAACTGTCTTAACTAGCTAGCCAGCTGACTTAACTAGCTGAATTAACTAGCTAGTTACCTAGGTAGCCAGCTGACTTAAGATGACTTAAGAAGCTAGCTGCCTAGTTAGAAAGTTGGATGGCCAGCTGACATAACTAGTTGACTTAAACAGTTAGTAAGTTGACTAGTCAGCTGACTTAAGTGTCTGATTAACATGCTAGCTAGCTGGCTGGCCAGTTGAATTGACTCACTGATTTAACCAGCTAGTCAGCTGGCTAGCTATCTGACTCAACTAGCTAGCTACCTAGCTAGTTAGCTGGAAAACCAGATGAACTAACTAGATGATGTAACTAGCTAGCCAGCTGGCTGGCCAGCTGACTTAACCAGCTTGCTGCCTATTTAGCCAGTTTGCTAGTCATCTGAATTAACTAGTTGGTTTAACCAGCTAGCCAGCTGGTTAGCCAGCTGACTCAACTAGCTGACTTAACTAGTTAGCCAGCTCACTAGCCAGCTGACTTAACTAACTTTCTACCTAGCTAGACATGTGTCTAGCCACCTGACTTAACTAGCTGACTTAATTAGGTAGCCGGCTGGCTAGCCAACAGACTTAACTAGCTCACTACCTAGCTAGACAGTGGTTCCCCAGCTGGCTTAACTTGCTGACATATATAAGTGATCCACTTGCTAGTCAGCTGAAGAAACTATCTTGCTATATAGCTAGCCAGGTGGCTAGCCAACTGATTTATCTAGTTGACTTAAGTAGCTAGACAGCTGTCTAGCCAGCTCACTTAATTAGCAAGATAATAGTTAGCCAGCTGACTTTACTAGGTGACTTAAATAGCTAGCCAGCATGCTAGACAACTGACTTAACTGTCTAGCTACCTAGCTAGTCAGCTATCTTGCCAGCTGACATAACTAGGTGACTTAAGTAGCTAGTCAGCTGGCTAGCAGGCTGACCGAACTGCCTAGCTACCTAGATAACCAGCTGTATAGCCAGCTGACTTAACTAGCTAGCTACCTACATAGCCTGCTGTCTTGTGAGCTGATTTACCTACCTAGCTCCCTGGCTAACCAGCTGGCTAGTGAGTTGACTTTACCAGGTTACTTAACTAGTTTGCTCACTGTCTAGCCAGTTGAATTAACTAGCTAGCTACCCAGCTAGCCAGCTGTCTAGCCAGCTGACTAAACTCGCTGACTTAACTAGCTAGCAAGCTGACTTAACTAGATGAGATAATTAGCTACCTACTTTGCTATCCAGCTGGCTTAACTGGCTGAAATACCTAGCTAGCCAGATGTCTAGCCATCTGACTTAACAAGTTTTTAACTACCTAAACAGCTGGATAGCCATCTGACTTAATGAATTGACTTAAGTAGCTGACTTAACCAGCTAGTCAGCTGGCTAGAGAGATGACTAAACAAGCTGGCTACCTATCTAGCCAACTGGCTAGCTAGCTGACTTGCCTAGCTGAAATAAACTAGCAAGCTGGCTAGTCAGTTCTCTTAACTATCTTGCTAACTACCTAGCTAGCAGGCTAGCCAGCTGAATTAACTAGGTGCATTGAACAGCTAGCCTGCTGGCTAGCATGCTGACTAATCTAGATAGCTACCTACCTAGCCAGATGGCTAGACTGCTGACTAAACTAGCTATCTTAACCAGCTAGCAAGTTGGCTATCAGCTGACTTAAGTTGCATCACTAGCTAGTCAAGTAGCTATCTAACTGACTTAACTATCTAGTTAACTACCTTGCAAGTTGGCTGGCCAGTTCTTTTATCTAACTGAATTAACCAACTAACCAGCTAACTAGCCAACTCACATAATGAGCTCACTGCCAAGCTATCCAGCTGGATAGCCAGCTGACTTAACTAGCTGATTTAACCAGCTAGATACCTAGATAGCTAGCTGAATTAAATAGTTGGCTAACTAGCTAGCTACCTAGCTAGGCAGCTGACATATTGTTAGCTAACTAGCTAGAAACCTAGCTAGCAAGCTGACTTAAAGAGTTCGCTGCCTAGCTAGCTAGCTGACTTAACCAGCTAGCTAACTAGTTAGCTTACTCATTATATAACGTCCTAGATAGGAGACTTAATCATCTGACTTAACTCTTTAGCTAATGAACTAGCTAGCTGACACAACCAGCTGACTTAAATCATTAGCTAACTAGCTAGCTAGCTGACACATCCAGCTGACTTAACTCATTAGCTAACTAGCTAGCTTGCCTGCACAAGCATCTGAGTCAAATTGGAGGGCCTGCTTTATTTCGTGCTCAGGTACCGGACTTCTTGCTTAATGTCTACCTTTAAGTCTCTGAGTACAGAAAGCCCTTATCAGGACAATATCAAGGACGGTTGGTGGCTGGAGATGTCAATGCCTGGAGGAAATGAGCCTAGTCATGTGACTAGAGCTGCACCACTTCTCAACATACCTGCTTGCCCCTTCAATGAAACGGAAAAGGACTGGTCACTCGTTCAGTGAGATACTGGATTCCCAAAATGGAGAGATTGTGCTTCTAACTCTAAAGTGGACTATCCTGTACCCAGTAAAAGACTATATATTAGTGACTGGGTTTTTAATGGCTCTACGCTTGCCACAGCTAGGTGACATTCCAATGGATGGGTGCCTCCAGTACTGTCCATCAAGTACGGCATCCGGTAGATTATTCAGCATCATCTATGGAGAGCTCTCGCAGCCCTTCAACCATTCTGCTTGTCTAGATCTGTTGGACAAACTCAGTCATATTTTATTAGAGTATACTTATAATCTCCTTATATATTTCTTATTTGGAATGAATATCAAACTGTTAAAATTGTTTATCATGCTAATGTTTATAAGATATCTTGTACTGAATGCATTTTACTAGTTGTTTAACCAACGGCTTTTATGAGGGATTTGTCATTCTTAAGCAACTCCCCTATTTGATAGTCCCCATATCTTTGTCATCCCGTTGATATGCTGAATATGGTTTACAGACGTTGTATGAGGTTAATGCTGTATTAGAAAGACAATTTTTTTTTAGCTCCTTTAATTTTAGGAATTACAGCATTAATAAGCTATTGCTACTTTAGTAACAGTTTCAGCTGTAGCTCTAAGGAAGTTCATACAGTTACCATTGGTGATCAGTTATCTAAGAATGTCTCTATTGCATTAGCTACTCAGGAGATTATAGATTGAAAGTTAGAGTGTAAAGTTAATGATTGAGAGGAGACAGTTTTAGCAGTAGGACAAGAGCTTGTAACTTTAAAGATAAAATTGGTTCTTCGATGTCACTCTGAGTTTAAGTGGATTTACCTCACTCCTTTGGACCTGAATAAGTCTGTCCATAATTGGGATAAGATAAAGAATCATATCCTTGGAATTTTGAATCATTCGGACTTGAGTATAGACCTTACTAAATTACATCAAGACATGCAGGACATGACTGTTGCTCAAAAGCAGTTCCAGTCCTATAAAATGGCTAGCTCCATATTTAATAACTTCTCATTGTTTGTTAATCAAAAGTCATTGATGTCTATACTCATTAATGTGGGAATTTGCAGGACAGTGATTCTTGTGTTGCTATGTCTACTTCCAGTTATTTTCAGAGTACCGAAGAAGAACATTTCTCAGCTCAACACCGAGGTTCATGGTTTTGTGCTAAAAAATAAAAAAGGGGGAGATTTTGTGAGCCAGCCATGGAAGCATAATGAGTGTTAGGGATCAGGGAGGGCCGTGGATCCAGAGACTGCTAGGATGTGTTCGGGAGCCATTGACCCCATTTTTCTCCTCCTTTTACCATGCAGCACAAGCAACCTAAAGGAGCTCTGCTGGCCTAAGCTGAAGGCTCTGTGACTGTTACAGGCATGGTTCACTCTAGAAACCCATTGTTCCTGTTTCCCATAAACTGTGGCTTTGGTTTAGGTATTAGGTATAATTCAAATCCAGGTCACATTTGGGAGCCTTTTATACGGTACAAGCCTCTTTATAAGATTTTAAAGTATATTTGTAGAAGTAGTATATGCTTACAGAGAGCTGTTTTCAGCTTTTTAATGGTATAGATGACTATCTAGAGTTATCAGAAATGGCCCAGAACAAAGTTAGGGCTGGCCCCCATTCCTGAGGGCCCAGCGCATACTTTGAACTGGGCTGCATTCTTTTAGGCCGGATTTAGGTACAGTTAGTGTAGGGTTTTTCTACTTATTATAGAAATAGAATTTATTTTATTCATAGAAAATATTGTAGAATAGGTTATGCTAACATCAGGGAATCATGTTAGTTCAAGCATGTTCAATCATGATATTTTGAGGTTTAATAAGAATACAGTTAACTTTAGAAATTTCATTGTCTCCATTTTCTACTATTGTGGTTTTGGTCTTAGTACATTTACAGTTTATATTTGGGTTTTAATTTTAGAAGCGTTGTTGCTGATGATCAGCTTTATATATTAGGATCAGGAATTAGAAACTCTCATAAAAATTAGGATAGATATATCAGACTTTAGAATAGCCACTTTGTTAATAGATTGTAGTCTATTGTTCCAAAAAGTGGCCCACTGTGAGTCTTGGACTGGGCCACATCCTATAGATTCCAGTGTAATTTTTGGACCAGGCCACATTCTTTAGGAATTGGTTTAAGTTATAATTAAGAGCTTCCATAGCATTGTGTAAGTGGTATTAGCATAGAATAGAAAGGTAATAAAGTTTAAGCTAGTCATCATGGTAATTGAGTGAGCTTTAAAAGTTATTGATTATCAGAACATCATTAGGTTAGTAGGGATTGTTGCACTACTTTTGAAGAGCATTAACTAGCAAAGGGAACAATAAGACAATCTTGGGGTTTGTCCCCTTTCATACCTGAGAAAACATCTGGTGGTTTGGGTATGTCCCTCCTGCGCCTGGCTTCATGTTCATGTGAAAGACTTGTGAGACTGTCTGTCTAAAATTTGGGGATAAATACCTTCTGTAACTTTCAATAAACTGCTTCTGCTCATTTCACTGAACAGTTGTCCACTTTCTTTATTTTTCTTCCTCTTTCTTCCTCTTTATATCTATCCTTCCATCTTTCTTTCTTTTAATGTCTGTCCCTACAGATTCGCCGACCCCACCACATCTTCCAAGGTACTCGCCAAAACTTGCAGGGGGCTGTCACTCCACCATAAACGAGTTAACAAGCTGTCTTAACTAGTTGATTAACGAGTTAGCTAGGTGATTTAAATTTTTGCCTGAGAAGGCGGACTACTTAGCTGGTTTAACACGTTGGCTGACTACTCGGTTGACTTGTTAGCTGCCTTAACAAGTCGGCCGACTAGTCTGCCAACTAGTTAGCTCGGTTAACAAACTGACTAGCGAGCTGGCTCACTTGTTAGCAAGGTTAACTTGTTGCCTGCTTGTTTGCTGACCAAACTAGTCTGCCAACAAGTTGGCCGACTAGTTAGCTGACCTAAATTGTCGGCCGACTAGTTAGCTTAGCTAACTTGTCAGCTTACAAGTTGGTTCTCTAGTCGGCCGATTGGTCAGCTGACATATCTAGTTGACCGACTAGTCGGCAGACCGGTTAGCTACTTAACGAGCCAACAAGCGAGTGAGTTGACAGGTGAGTTAACTTATCTAGTTGGTGTGTGAGTGAGCCGACTGGTCAGCTGACTAAACTAGTTGGCTGGTTAGTGAGCAAAGTGGTCAGCTAAATTTAGTTGGCTGGTGAGTGAGCTGACTGGTCAGAAAAATTAATAAGTCAGCCGGTGAGAGAACTGACCAGTGAGCCAACGTAACTAATTGGTCAGCGAGTGAGCTGATGGGTGAGCAACCTTAACTACTTGGTCGGCGAGTGAGCCCACTATTGAGCTGACTTAACCTATCGTTTGGCCAGCAAGGCGACTATTTAACTGTCTTGTTGGTTTTCAAGTGAGCCGACAAGTTTGTTTACCTGTTGCCTGGTGAGCGAGCCGACTAGTTTGTTAACTGGTTGGCAGGCGAGAGAACTGACTAGTTAGCTGACCTGATGGAAAATGAGTGAGCCCACTTGTTAGTTGACCAGATAAGTGAGTTGCTAGCCGACTAGTTAGCTAAGTAACTAGTTGATTTGCTAGCTGACTTGACTAGCTAGCTGACAAGAGAGCTGGCTATCTAGCTGGCATAACTAGCTAGCAATCAGGGAAACTAACTCTCTAATTTGCTGACTTAACTAGCCAGATATCTGGCTACTGGCTAACTGACTTAACTATCTAGCTAATTAACTGACTGTCTAGCTAGCTGACTTAACTAGCTTGCTGACTAGCAACCTGACTAGCTGACTTAACTGGCTAGCTGGATAGTTAGCTGATTTGATAGTGAACTTGACTAGCTAGCTGGCTAGCTAGCTGACATATCTAACTGACTAGCATGTTGGCTGTCTAGGTGCTGACATATCTAACTGACTAGCATATTGGCTGTCTAGCCAGATGACTTAACTAGTTAGCTTCCTGGTTGGCTATATGTCTAGTCAGCTGGCTAAACTAGCTACAAAACTGGCTGACTAGCTAGCTGGGTAACCAGCTAGCTAGCTAGCAGGCTCGCCACCTGGCTAGCAAGCTGGAATAAAAAGTCAGTCATGTGTATGGAGAGTGGAAAAGTCAGCAGACTTAACTAGTCAGGCACCATGCTGCTCAGTCAGTCGACCGGTCAGCTGACTTAACTATTCAGCTGGCGAGTGAGCTAACTGGTCAGCTGACTTTAGTCGGTTGGTGAGTGAGCCAACTGGTCAGAGGACTTAACTAGTAGGCCAGCCAGTGAGCCAACCTGTGAGCCAACTTAACTAGTCAACTGGCGAGTAATGGGATGCTTGAACAGCCTTAACTAGTCAGGTGGTGAACGAGCCAGCTGGTGAGCTGACTTAACAAGTCGGCTGGCAAGCCAGCTGACTAGCTAGCTAACCTGTTGTCCTGTGAACGAGCCAAAATGTTAGTTGACCTATTGGCTGGCGAGCAAGCCAACTAATTTGCTGACCGGTTGGCAGGCGAAGGAGCCGACTAGTAAGCTGACCTGATGGAAAGCGAGCAAGCCCACTAGTTAGATGACCAGATAGTTGAGTTGATAGTCCACTAGTAAGTGAAATAACTAGCTGATTTGCTAGCTGACTTAACTAGCTAGCTGTCTAGCTAGCTGGCTATCTAGCTGACATAACTAGATAGCAGACACGCTATCAAGCTGTATAGCTAGCTGACTTAACTAGCTAGCTGAATAGTTAGCTGAGTTGCTAGCTGGCTTAATTATCTAGCTGGATACCTAGATGACTTTACTAGCTGACTAGCAAGCTGTCTGTATAGCTGTCTAGGCAGCTGACTTAAGTAGCTAGCTGCATGTTTTGCTAGACTGCTAGCCATCTGGCTTAACTAGCTCACTACCTGACTGACTTGCTGACTCCCTAGCCAGCTAGCAGTCTGGCCAGCTTACCAGCCAGACAGCTAAATTAGGCAGCCTGCAGACTGGACAGTCAGATAGCCAGCCTGCTTAACTAGCAAACCACCCTGCTGGTCAGCCTTCTAGCCTGCTGGCTTAACTAGCTGGCCACCTACCTGACAAGCCTGCTAACCAACCAGCTTAACTTGCCAGCCACCTAGCTAGGCAGCCGGTTAACTAACTGACTTAACTAGATGACTTAAGTAGATAGCAATCCGGCTAGCCAGCTGGATTAACTAGCTAGCCTCCTAGCTATCCATCCATCTAGCCAGCTCCCTTAACTTGTTGATTTAACTAGGTGGCCATCCAGATAGCCAGCTTACTTAATTAGCTAGATACCTACCTAGGCATGTGGCTAGCCACCTGACTTAACCAGCTGACTTAACAAGGTAGCAAACTGGCTAGTCAGTTGACTAAACTAGCAGAGACTTAGCTAGTCAGTTGACTAGACACTAAAGTAAATTAGCTGACTTAACCAGCTAGCCCGCTGGTTAGCCAACAGGCTCAACTAGTTGAAATATGTAGTTAGCCAGCTGTCTAGCCACTAGACATAGCTAGCTAACAACACTAGCTAACTTGGTGGTAGTAAGCTAGCTTAACTAGCTAGCTACCTAGCTAGCCAGCTGGGAAGCCAGCTGAATTAACTAGCTGACTTAAATAGGTAGCCGACTGGCTAGCCAACTGACTTAACTAGTTCACTGCCTAGCTAGTCAGTGGGCAAG
>NW_007261217.1:17482-22896 GCF_000164805.1 Carlito syrichta
GAGTGAGCCTAGAGTTGAGCTGACTTTACTAATTGTCCGGCGAGTGAGCCGACTGGTCAGTTGACTTATCTAGTTGGCCGGCGAGTGAGCCAACCGGTCAGCTGACTTAACTAGTCGGCTGGCGAGTGAGCTAACTGGTCAGTTGACTTTAGTTGGCTGGCGAGTGAGCTGACTGGTCAGACGACTTAACTAGTAGGCCAGCCAGTGAGCCAATTTGTGAGCCAATTTAACTAGTCAGCTGGCGAGTAATGGGACGGTGAGCAGCCTTAACTAGTCAGGTGGTGAACGAGCCAACTGGTGAGCTGACTTAACAAATCGGCTGGCAAGCCAGTCGACTAGCTAGTTAACCTGTTGTCCTGTGAGTGAGACAAAATGTTAGTTGACCTATTGGCTGGCAAGCAAGCCGACTAGTTTTCTGACTGGTTGGCAGGCGAGGGAGTCAACTAGTAAACTGACCTGATGGAAAGTGTGCAAGCCCACTAGTTAGATGACCAGCTAGTTGAGTTGATAGTCCACTAGTAAGTGAAATAACTAGCTGGCTTTCTAGCTGACTTAACTAGCTAGCTGTCTAGCTAGCTGGTTATCTACCTGACATAACTAGAAAGCAGACACGCTATCTAGCTGACTAACAGCAGCTTAACTAGCTAGCTACCTGGCTAATCAGCTGGCTAGCTGACTTACCTATCTAGTTTACCAGCTACCTAGCTGACTAGCAAGCTGTATAGCTAGCTGGCTTAACTAGCTAGCTGAATAGTTAGCTGAGTTGCTAGCTGGTTTAATTATCTAGCTGGATACCTAGTTGACTTTACTAGCTGACTAGTAAGTTGTCTATATAGCTGTCTAGGCAGCTTACTTAAGTAGTTAACTACATGTTTGGCTAGACTGCTAGCCATCGGACTTAACTAGCTAGCCAGCTAGTGGGCTGGCCAACTGGCTAGTCAGACAGCTTAATTAGGGAGCTAGCTACATGTTTTGCTAGACTGCTAGCCATCTGGCTTAACTAGCTCGCTACCTGACTGGCTACCTGACTCCCTAGCCAGCTAGCAGGCTGGCCAGCTTGCTAGCCAGCCGGCTATATTAGACAGCCTGCAGACTGGACAGTCAGATAGCCAGCCTGCTTAACTAGCAAGCCACCCTCTGGTCAGCCTCCTAGCCTGCTGGTTTAACTAGCTGGCCACCTACCTGACAAGCCTGCTAACCAACCAGCTTAACTTGCCAGCCACCTAGCTAGGCAGCCAGCTAACTAACTGACTTAACTAGATGACTTAAGTAGATAGCAATCTGGCTAGCAAGCTGACTTAACTAGCTGACATCACTAGCTAGACTCGTGGTTAGCCAGTAGACTTAAATATCTAGATACCTACGTATCCCACTGGCTTGCCAGCTGACTTAACTACCTAGCTTCCTAGGTAACCAGATGGCTAGCAAGCTGAGTTAACTAGGTGACTTAACTAGCTAGCCAACTGGCAAGCCATCTGACTTAACTAGCTAGCTACACAACCTAGGCTGGTGGGTAGTCAGCTGACTTAACTAGCTGACTTAACTAGATAGCCAGCTGATTTAACTAGCTGATTTAACTAACTACCTAGCAAACCAGCTGACTTTACTAGCTGACATAACTAGCTAGGTTTCTAGCTAGCTATCTAGCAAGCAAGCTGATATAACTAGCTGAGATAACTGGTTGGCTACCTAGCTAGCCAGTTTAATCACTGAAATAACTATCCAGACAGCTGTCTAGCCATCTGAATTAACTAGCTTTTTAACTAGTTGTCGAACTGGCTAGCCAACTGTCTTAACGAGGTGACTTAACTAGCTAGCCAGCTGTTTAGACAGTTCACTTAGCTAGTTGATTAATGATCTAGGCAGCTGGCCAGCCGGGTGACTAAACTAGCTGATATTACTAGACATCCAACTGGCTAGCAGCTGACTTAACTTACTCTACACCTCTCTAGCCATCTAGATAGCCAGCTATCTTAACTAGCTAACTTAATTATCTAGCCAGCCATCTAGTCAACTGACTTAACTAGGTCACTATGTAGCTAGCCAGTTGGCAAGCCAGCTGGCATAACTAGCTGTTTTACCTAGCTGGCCTGCTTTTTAGTCAGTTGAATTAACTAGCTTGCTACATATTTAGCCAGCTGGCTATCCAGCTGAATTATCTAGGTGACTTATCTTGCTACCAGCTGTCTAGCAAGCTGACATAACTGGTAAGCTTCCTACCTAGCCAGCTGGCTAGTCAGCTGACTTAATTTGGTCACTTAACTATCTAGACTGATGGCTAGACAGCTGACATAACCAGCTAGTTACCTAGCTAGCATGCTGGCTTGCCAGCTGACTTAACTAGTTGAATTAACTAGCTAGCCAGCTAGCTAGTCAGCTGAATTATTTGCCTAGCTACCTAACTAGCCAGCAGGCTAGTCACTTGACTTAACTAGCTGACTTAATGAAGTAGCCAGCTGGCTACCCTGCAGAATTAACTAGCTAGCTACCTAGCTAGACAGATGAATTGCCAGCTGAATTATCTAACTTAAATAACAAGACACCTGATGGCTAGTCAGCTGAATTACTAGCTAGCTTCCCAAGCTAGGCAGGTGACTAGCCAACTGACTTAACTAGCTGACTTAACTAGCTAGACAGCTGATGTAACTAGCTGACTTAACTAGCTAGCTACATAGCAAACCAGCTGACTTTACTAACTGAAATAACTAGCTAGCTTCTAGCTAGCTATCTAGCAAACAAGCTGACTTAACTAACTGACTTAACCGGCTGGCTACCTAGCTAGCTAGTTGACAGTGCTAGCTGAAATAACTAGCCAGACAGATGTGTAGCCATCGGAATTAACTAGCTTTTAAGCTAGCTATTGATGTGGCTAGCCAACTGACTTAAGGAGGTGAACTAGCTAGCCAGCTAGGTAGCCAGCTTTCTTAACTAGCTGAATTAGTTAGCTAGCCAGCCAGCTAGCCAACTGAATTAACTAGGTCACTACCTAGCTAGCAAGCTGGGGAGTCAGCTGACTTAACTAGCTGTTTTAACTATGTAGCCTGCTTTCTAGCCAGTTGAACTTACTAGCTTGCTACATAAGTAGCCAGTTGGCTATCCAGCTGAATTAACTAAGTGACTTTTCTTGCTAGCAAGCTGTCTAGCTAGCTGACATCACTGGCAAGCAACCAACCTAGCTAGCTCTCTAGTCAGCTGACTTAACTTTGTCACTTAAATATATGGCCAGCTGGCTAGACAGCTGGCATAACTAGCTAGTTACCTAGCTATCATGCTGGCTCGACAGCTGACTTAAATAGCTGAATTAACTAGCTAGCCAGCTGGCTAGCCAACTGAATTATTTGCCTAGCTGCCTAGCTAGCCTGCAGGCTAGCAAGCTGACTTAACTAGCTGATGTAACAAAGAAACCAGCTGGCTAGCCAGCAGACTTAACTAGCTAGCGACTTAGCTAGATAGGTGAATAGCCAGCTGACTTATCTAGCTGACATAACTAGACTCCTGATGGCTAGCCAGCTGACTTTACTAGCTACATACCTACATAGCCCATTGGCTTGCCAGCGGACATAACTACCTAACTACTTAGTTAACCTGCTGTCCAGCATAGTAACTTAACTACGTGACTTAACTAGCTAGCTAGCTGGCTAGCCAACTGACTTAAGAAGCTAATTATCCTGCTAGGCACCTGGCTAGCCAGCTGACTTACCTCGCTGACTTAACTAGTTAGCAAGCTCCCTTCAGTAGCTGACTTAACTAGCTAGCTTCTTAATTGGCCACCTGACTTAACTAGCTGATTTAACTAGCTACCTACCTAATTAGTTGCCATGTAACTAGCTGACTTAAGTAGCTGACTTATCTATCTAGCTAGCTGACATATATAGCTGACTTATCTACCTGGCTTTCTAGTTACCCAGAGGACTTAAGTAGCTGAAAGAACTATCGAGCCAGCAGGCAACACATCTGATGTAACTAGTTTTTTAACCAGCTAGCCAGCTGGCTAGACAATTAACTTCACGAGTTGACTTAACTAGATAGCCAGCTAGTTAGCCTGTTGACTGAATTAGCTGACAACTCGTTGTCCAGCTGGCTAGCCAGCTGACTTAATTGCCTAGCTACATATGTAGTCAGCAGCATAACCAGCTGATTTAATTAGCTGATATAATGAAGTAGCCAGCTGGCTAGCCAGCAGACTTAACCAGCTAGCTACCTGGCTAGGCAGCTGGATAGCCAGTTGACTAAATTAGCTGACATAACTGGATAGTTTGATGGCTAGCCAGCTTTTATAACTAGCTACCTACCTACATAAACCGCTGACTTGTTAGCTGAATTAATTACCTACCTAGCTACCTATCTGCTTTCCAGCGTGCTGACTTAACTAGGTTACTTATCTAGCTAAACAGCTGGCTAGCCATCTGCCTTAAATAGCTAGCTACCTTACTAGGCAGCTGGTTAGCCAGGTGACATAACTAACTAACTTAATTAGCTAGTCAGCTGTCTTATCTAGCTGACTTAACTAGCTAGCTACCTAGCTAACCAGCTGACTTAAGTAGTTGGCTTAATATCTAGCTACCAAGCTAGAAAGCTGACTGGCCAGATGACTTAACTAACTTACTTAATCTGCTAGCCAGCTGACTGGCCAGTTGATTAACTAGCTTGCCAGCTGGCTGGTGAGCTGAATTAACTAGCTGTCTTAACAAGCTAGCTGGCTGGCTAGCCAGCTGACTTAGCTAGCTAGCTATCTAGCTAGCCAGCTGGAAAGAAAATTGAATTAACTAGCTGACTTAACTAACTATCCCACTTGAAGCCAACTGACTTAACTAGCTTGTCTACCTAGCTATCCAGCTGGCTAGCCAGCTGATTTAACTACTTGACGTAACCAGCTATCCAGCTTGCTAGCCAGCTGACTCAACCAGATGACTTAACTATTGAGTCTGATTGCCAGGCAGGTGACTTAACTAGCTCTCTACCTAGCTAGCTACCTGGCTGGACAGCTGAATCAACTATCTGACTTGTTTAGCTTGTCAACTGATTAGCCAATTGAGTTAACAAACTCACTAACTAGCTAGTCTGCTGTCAAGCCACCTGACATAACTAGCTGACTTAAATAGCTGGCCTGATTGTTAGTCAGTTGAGTTAACTAGCTTACTGTATAGCTGGTCAGCTGGCTAGCCTGCTGACTTAACTAAGTGACTTAACTCTCTATCAGCTGGCTACACAGCTGTCTTGACTATCTAGCTACCTAGCTAGCCAGCTGTCATGCGATCTGAATTATTTAGGTAACATAACTAGCTAGCCAGCTGGCTACCAGGCTGATTTAATTTCCTAGCTACATAGCTAGCCAGCCAGATAGCCATCTGACATAACTAGCTAGCTACCCATATAGCCCACTGGTTTGCCAGCTGATTTAGCTACCTAGCTAC
>NW_007261218.1:0-10045 GCF_000164805.1 Carlito syrichta
AACAAGGGACATGAGCAGACACTTCTCAAAGGAAGATATTCAAGCAGTCTACAAACACATGAAAACATGCTCAGCCTCATTAATCATCCGAGAAATGCAAATCAAAAATACAGTCAGATACCACCTAACTCTGATAAGGATGGCTATCATTATAAAGTCAAAAAACCAGCAGGTGCTGGCGTGGGTGTGGATAAAAGGGAATGCTTCTACACTGTTGCTGGGAGTGCAAGCTAGTTCAACCTCTATGGAAAGCAGTGTGACGATTCCTAAGAGAACTAAAAATTGACCTTCTGTATATCAAGCAATCCCTCTCCTGGGATATACCTGGAGGAACAAAAATAATTCTGCAGAAAGGACACTTGAACATGCATGTTTGTTGCAACACTATTCACAGTAGCAAAAACGTGGAACCAATACTCCTGCCTATCAAAAGTGGATTGGAAAAGGGAAGTGTTTTACATATGCGTGATGGAGTATGATGCAGCCGCAAAGAAGAATAAAATCATGGGCTCTGCAGCAAATTGGATGGAGTTGGAGACCATCCTACAGAGGGAGCCATCACAGAAACAAAGAACTGAATACCGCATGTCCTCACTCATAAGTGGGCCTTGAACATCAGTCACATTAGCACGAGTGAGAGACCAGTAGTCACTGGACACTGCTAGGGAAGGGAGAGAGAGGGAAGGAGGTAAGGACGGAGGTCTGTGGGGGGGTGCATGACTTCATGTGCTTGGGTCATTTCCAGGAAGAGTGAGGGTCAACGAGAAACCCGGACTTCACCTGCATGCAACCCACTTATGAAGACACAATATTTAATTGTGGCATGTGTTTGTGTATTTATTTATTTTAGAGTTAGGGGTCTCACTTGTCACCTAGGCTGGAGTGCAGTGCCACCATCATGGCTAATGCAGCCTTGACCTCCTGGGCTCAGGAGATTGTTCTGATTCAGCCTCTCAAATAGCTGAGACTACAGGCTCCTTACCCCAACCTAATTGCATTATTTTTTTTTTTTTTTGAGAGATGACGTCTCACTTTGTTGCCCAGGTTGGACTTCTGGGTTCAAGCCATCCTCCCTGCTTCCTCTCCCAAATTGCTGGGATCACAGGTGTGAACCACTGCACCTGGCCTTTGTTTATTTTTTGAAAGAGCAAGTTGTCTGGCTGACTTATTTGAAAGCAAACCATTAGCCTCTAAAAGAACTGAGGCCAAGGCTGCTTTCCAAGAGGATATGCAGGATTGCGGCCTTCCTGCCTGCTCCACTCTCCAAGGGCAGCCTGCGTGGAGGTGTTTGGTTCCAAGGAGCAGTGGATGGGATGTGGCTGCGGGGAGAGGGGTCTGAGCTGGAGCCCTGGAAGGAGTACATGCCCACCTGTGTTAGTGTGCGCTCCTGCAGCCAGCATTCCCTTCAGCACTCTGGGCTTGTTTCCTCACCTGTTTAATTATCCCCAAACTCGTGTTTAACTCTAGCTTTTCTTTGGTGTTTTCCATAAGCCTCTGAGGCATCAGGTCATGGGACTGTGGTTCTGGAGTCTTGGCCACCACCACTCGCCCTTTATCAAGCATTTCAGCAAGCATAAGCTACAGTCCCCCGCAGGCCACTGGACAAGTGTCCTACTAGCTTAGGGGAATTGCCTTCTTGGAGCTGCATGGGTTTATCTTAATAATAAACAAGGAATGCTAGAGAAACAGCTCCCTGGTTGTCTAACCTGGAAATTAACTGGCCACCTGCTATTACCTAAGACCAAACTAATGAGGGGACCTGGACAAAGTCCCGTTGTCTCTGGTCCCCAGGCATCAAACTGCCCAACTTCAAGACGGTGAAGGAGGGCAATTTGATAGCTTTAAAAACATTCTGTACCCAAAATGATCCATTTTAACCAAGTACATTTATTTGCTTATACACAGAGTACCACTGAATTTAAAACAAAGTATTATAAGAGGTCAAATGTTTCCTTCCAAGCAAATAACTGTTGTTAGTCTCAGACAGATGGTAGCTGTGAAGGGGAAGGAAGCCATGGGAAGATTTACTGATATCTGGCAGTTCAGCATTTAAATCTATCCTCTCAAAGCACTCATAAAAACTGTTTATACTTGTCGCCTCTGTGCAGGTTGAAGAAAAACTGAAGAAAGAGCCTTATTTTGCTACCCATTCAACATAAATTCACGTGAATTGGAACCACAGGCTTGCAGGGTTGGCCATGCCTATTGAGGCCTTTCAGCTCTATCACCCAGTTTCTAGAAGCTTCCACCTGCTATCCACCGTCCTAACCAAGGGCTGATGAGTTAGTGCTGTCTCCCTCCACTTTGGCAGGCACCTCCTTTCATTGTGGCCAGAAAGTCCTTCTCTGAAGTAGGCGGATACATGGCTTAGCCAAAATCTACAGGGATGTCTCCCCACAGAGTGCATGGAAAACAAATCTCTGATGATACTCTTGTCTGTCCAGTTGCCCCAGGAACTCCCCTCCCTCTACCTTCTCTTATCTGCACATCCAACTGGACATTGAGCTGGGTAATGCTGCCTCACAGGAGTCTATAAAATCCATGTCTGTCTCAATAGTCCCACCATCATTGTCCTATTGAGTTTGAACTCTCACCAGGATATCACAGTAGTACCACCATCGGTCTGTCTGCCTCCTCCCCCTGCATTCCCATCTCTATGATTACCTGGGCAGTCAAATCTATAAAATAAAGATAATACTGACTTCAGAGTATTCTTATGGTGATTAAATTAGATAACATTTTTTTAAAAGTCTACTAAGAAGCCATAAGTTCCCTTCCCCTGTCCCTAATCCCCACCTGCTTTATACTTGTCAAGTGACGTAGTTTAAAGTCATTTAATTGCACGGACATTATCTAAACCTTTCCAGGTTGGCGGCAAGAATTAAAACTGTGCTGCAATATACTGAGGAAGGGTTGAACCCACAGAGTAGAACATTCATTCTTCCGTTCATTTATTCATCCATCCAACATTTCTGGAGCAACTGCTAAGACCTGGACACTGTGATAGTTTATAAGTAAATATGGGTTTCTGCATGTTTTCTGTGAAAAAATGCTGAAGGGTACTCAACAATTTGCTAATAGAGTTTACATGAGGTTAAGCATAGGGCAGAATACCATTTTACTTTAGACACGACATGCTTAATTTGCTCCTAAAGAGGGAGGGGTCATTGTTGCTGAAGAAAGGCAAGCAGTCTATAAGCTAGTGAGATGGGACATTAGCAATAATAGAGATCCATGAGCCCAGAGGGATTCTAGGGCTGGAGCAAATAGCTCCCTGGGAAACTCAGGAGCCATGCAGGGAAGGTGTCCTGAAGATAAAGCTGTCTGACAATGGAGAAAGACTTGAGACCTAAGCAACAAGGATGTCCACATTCCACAGGGCCTTGTGAACCATGCTAAGGAATTTATGTTCGATTTTGAAGTCATGGGTATCCTTAAACGGAGCAGTGACATATATTTTTGCACTGGAAACATCGTTTTGCCTTCATTTCAGAGAATGGGCTGGGAGAAAGCAAGACTAAGAGCAGCTGGAAAGTCACAAAGTAGTGACAGCGGGCATGGAGAGAAAGCCCAGCTGCAGGGAGAGCACCAAGGTGGAGTCACCAGCTCTTGGGGACCATTTGAATGTGTGGGTTTAAGGCAGAGAAAAAATTGAGGAAGACTTACAGAAAGCAGAGGCCACCAGGTCTGCGTGGCAGGAAATGTCATTCTCTGTGATAGGGAACTTGGGGTCAAGATCAAGGAGTCGGAGCAGGGGGAGGCCCAAATTTGTGACCCAACAAACACTCATATTTAAGGCTTGTTGGAGCCTGGAGAGGATTAAAAGCCATAGGGAATGGCACTCCAGAGAACAAGGAAAGATGAAGTTCCAAGAGGAGGTACGCAGTGTCCAAGACTACAGTCAAGCTAGGCAGGGATGCATAATGCAAATAAAATTATCAAAGGAAAAGTTCACTTCTAATGACAGTGGCCAGAAACATTTCCTTGGAGAATTTGAGACAAGGGTTGTGGAGTGAATGGGAAATGAGCAAATGGAGACGTTTATATTCGACTCTTCTAAGAGAAAGTGAGACTTGGGGGGCATCAGGGGAACTCACTGAGTTGATCATATTTAAGTGCTTGGGGAGGAACCAGGAGAAATAGAGAGTGAACAGTGGGCTGCCGGCTGGCAACAAGGAGGGGCAGAGAATGCTCTGGAAAGGAGTGAGGGCATTAAATAAGCAGGAATCTTTTGCTTAAAGAAAGAAGAGTTTGTCATACTTTGGAGTTCCTTTGCAGCCAGTGTGGCAAATGCCCCCAAGTGCCTCAGAAGAGGTGGTCAGGGACATGGGATCCTCAGAGTTTCAAAGACCCAGATAGGAGGGGCCTTTGGGAAGAGGCCTGACGTGACTGAGATGGTGGTGGCGGCAGGGTTAGGACCTCAGTTGGACAAGGCTGCTCACAATAGGCCTCGCTACCGGGTGGGGCTCTGGGCTTTCCTTTGGTATCATTTTCTGTTAGGCAGAAAGCAAGCCAGCCCAGCACTACAGCCTTTGAGATGTTTTTGCACCGTGATTCTGTCACCCAGTGCATTGGCCAACTGCAGAGTAAGACCTATTGTCAAGGAACTCACCATCTTGTGTGTGCAGAATGGGAATACTTTGAAATATCCATGCAGCTCATTCCGATTGGGGAAAGGCAAAAAAGAGGACCAGAATGCAGAGATTACAGACACAGCATGCCATCTCAAGGCAAATGAGAGTACCTAAGGTTCCTGACAAAGAAGTCTGGCAGATCTTCGCAGGAAGGGCAGGGGAGAGGAGACTGCCCGGAAAGGTGGTGGGGCTGGAGAGCAGCCACAGAAAACATGAGTAAAACTCTTCTGAGGAAGGATCTGCAGGGCTCGGTGCATTCTTGGTCTTCCAGTCTAGGCTCTCATCTTTATGGCTTGGTCATGTGACCAGAATTGGTCTCCTGTTCCAAGAAAGACTTTTTTTCCTTGGTTTTTAGTTTTTGTTTTTCCTTCTTTCCTTCCTTCCTTCCTTCCTTCCTTCCTTCCTTCCTTCCTTCCTCCCTCCCTCCCTTCCTCTCTCCCTTCCCTCTTTTCTTCCATTTTTAAGAGCAATTCAGCCACTCGGGACTTGACACATAAACTGAGATTGTGATGGATGAAAAATAGAGCAGAAACATTGAATCAACAGGTGGAAGGAACCATCCTATTCCCAGAAGTGTTCTACATGCAGATATTGACTTCATCTCCTAAAACTAAACTGGAGATGCAAGAGACATCAGGGGGAGACTGGTGAGTCCAAGAAATGTTAGGAGAGGCAAGGAAATTGGATCTCAGTTGTAGGAAAAGTGTAAAATGGTTAGGCACGGGCCAAGGAAAGGAGGAACTTTCTAGGTGAATCATATTCTCTCCCATTGCTCTGGCTAGAGCATTGCCCACTGTTTTGCACAAGGCAGAAAAACAGCAGACCCCACCCAGTAGCAACAGAGGAGGGAGGTGAACATTAGGACCAAGAGGAAGTCAGGCTGGGTTGAAGTGAAGGAAAAAGAGACAGGTGACTGCTAAATCCTCCCTGATTGCTTTCCCTTCCCCCTCCCAACCTAGAGGGCATCAGGGTTGGACAGTAACATTCAAGGGAAGAAGCAACTTAGAAAAGAGAAAGGCCCAACTGGGAGATTACGAGTGGCAGGGTTTCCTTGTCAGAGTGAGGAGGGACGATATGAGCTCAGATTGTCCCGCTGGAGAGGCTGTTTGCCCTGCAGTGAGGCTCTCCTTCCTCTAGTTCACTGACAGGGACATACTCAGGACCCAGGATTCTACTTCTTCCCCTAAATTTCTGTAACTTGCCTAAGAGGCTGATAGTTTTAGGGAAATATTAACTGTCAGGAAAAATTATCAGGGTGTCTCAAGAAAATAATCATTAGAGGAAAAGGTTTAACAAGTTGAACACACTTTGCTGGATGGGATATAATTAATGTATCAAGTGGATACGAATTTAAAATAAATATTATAAGTATCTTCAGGGGAATGTTAGTTGTAAGTATGAAGCAGAAACAAGTAGTTATGAAGACCTCCTGTAAATACCGGGCTTAAAAATTATAGCAGCTGATATAAAGTACTCAACACATGGATTAGACAGTAGAATAAATTTACCTGAGGAAGAAATCAGTGAACTTGAAGATAGGGCTTAGAAAGGCTCCCAGAAGGACGAGGAAGGAATATATGGGAAGAAAACCCTAAGAGGTATGGAGAATAGAGGGAAAAAAATGTTAAGATCCATGATAGAAATTTCTGAAGAAGAGAAAAAGTGTAAAAAGGAAATATATATAAAAAGAATGACTTTTCCAGAAACTACCAATAAATATAAGACTCTAAATTGAAAGTGATCATAGAATGCTAGACAACGTGTGCAAAAATATTTTAAAAATAATAAAAAACTACTAGATACAACTATGGTGAAATGTCAGAATAGAGGGTTTCAGGAAGATGGAGGCTGAGCCAGACTATGCAAGTCCCGATGTGAGTGAATGAGTGTAGGGAAAATTTTGTGTGCCTGTTGGTGAGTGAGTGGGCATGTGAGTGACTGAGTGAGGGCTCAGGAGCAAGCAGCCAGGGGTCTCCTGGTGCAGCGTCTGGTGCCGCAGCTGCTCAGCTTGGACCCTAGCAGTGCCCGGGATGCAGAAGTCCAGCACCATTTTTTAAAAAATCAACAAAACTCTTCCTGGGAAGAAGATGCTGGGAGGATTGACTAATAGGGACTCGTGAGCAAGTAGCCAGGGCCCTCCTGGTGAAGCAACTGGTGCTGCAGCTGCTCTGCTTGGTCCCTAGTACATCCCAGGTTGCAGAAGCCGAGCGCCATTTCAAAAAAACTGGCAAAAGTTTCCCTGCAAAGAAATGGAGGCAGGGAGAGACTACCAGCTCCAGGCTCTGCCTCACCACTTCAGTGCCTGGCTGGACTACCACCACAGAAGACAAAAGAGGCAACCCACCACCTTCCTGAAAACAGGGCAGCAAAGTGCTCTGACTTGCTCACCATGGAGCAACAGACCCAATCTCTGTGACCAAAGGATCAATTACTCAGGGGCTGATCATGATCCAGAGGGAATATCCTGAAAACACAAACTTTGGAGCGACAGTACAAGTGCTGAGTCTCAGGTACCCCATCCCGTACCCTGATTCAGCCACCAGAAAAAGGGTGTGGCCAGAAAAGGACAAGGAAGACCTCCAAAGAGATCAGTAGTCAGTCCGGGGCTAACCCAACCCCTCTCCTCCCCAGCAATCCTCTGAACATCATACCCACATGTCTGGGGCACGGCTGAGAGGCAAGAACCCAGGCAGAGTCTGGATGTCAGCCTCAATAGAACTCTCCTTCGGGATAGGCCTGGATGGGCACCACCCACAAGTACATTCCTGGGGAAGAGACAATCCCACACCTCCCCACTGGAGGGGATCCCCTTGGCCATCTGAGAGTAGGAAGGGAGTATTGCAGCCCCACCCACCTCCACTGCCCCTCCTTCTTCCCTAGTCAGGACACTGGAGAGAGTGAAAGAGGCAGAAGCGCTGCAAGAAATAGCAGAGAAGTGGATGAGAGGAACAATTACAGAACCTGCCACGAGAGAGCAGGGTTTTTTCTGTCTTTTTTAATTTTTAAAAAATTTTGCCTTTTTGTTAGTTTTTCCATTTTTAAAAATATTTTTTCTTTATGCACGAAGGTGTATGTGAGGGTTTGATTTGCATTCTCCCCCTTTTATTCTGTCTATGTGAATGATTGAGTGTTCATATTTCAGTATATTTTGTTTTTGTCGTTTTGTATTTGCTCCTTTGTTCTTCTCTTTTTTTAAAAGTTTAGGGTGAGTGTGAATATATGTGTGTGAGTTCAATATGAATTACATTTTTTTTCTTTTTTTTCTTCCTGTCTTTCTCTTCTTCTTGTCCATTCATTTTGTGGTAGGCATGTGTGTGTATGTGTTTAGTTTTCCCAGGGATTTTTGTTGTTATTTGTTTTTTTCCACCTTGTTGTTATTGTAGTTTGTTTTGGGGTGTGTGTGTGTGTGTGTATGTGTGTGTGTGTCTGTGTGTGTTCAACTGTTTTTTACTTTGGTTTCTGCTTTCATTGTTCCGTGTTTTTTCATTTTTAAAATGTTTGTTCATCTTATTTCATTCTATTGTTCTCTGTTCTCCTCATTGTTGCCACTGAATCATGGACTCAGGGTCACACACATGTACCCCTACATCATCATATACAGTGGTGGGGGGAATGAGTCACAGGGAACACATACCACAGTCAGTGAGCACTGTGATTTGCAAGTTATTTCTGAATCCTAACACCCTGTCCTCTCTTTATTCGACTTTCAAAACTACAAGAGATAGCAAAGCTTCCCACCCACAGTCTTACTTCAAAATAGAACAAATCCAGAGCCGGAATCATGGAAAAATAGAGGGCTGAGCAAACATCGGAAGTGACAGCCTCTCCCACTGCCACTGAATAATGGAACTAAAGAGAAAAGAACGAGATCGGTCATAAATAAGGAAACACCAGCAGAAGACCACAGGCAATTTCAAATGTAACAAAGAGAAAACATCTGCAAAATCAGACCTTGTCCAAACAATGGAAGTCACCAAGGCCTGACCACAACACAACAGGGATTAGGGAATGGAAGGAAAGAGTGAATAAGACTCAAGAAAGACAAGATGCAACACTGAAGAACTTGTAACAAAGATTTTGGCCATGAAAAATTTCATCCAGAAAATAATTAAAAAGATGAAAAGCAGAATTAATCTAGCAGAAGAAAGAATCCCAGAACTTGAAGACCAGAACATAGAATCAACCTGATCTATAAAAAACATAGAAAGAAAACTCAGAAAGAAAGAGCAAAGCCTACAAGAGATGTGCGATTCTATCAAGAGACCAAACCTATGCCTGATTGGTATCCCAAAAGGAGAAAGGGAAATGGAGAACACTTTGTAGCAAGTATTCCAGAAGGTTATCCAAGAAAACTTTCCTCACCTCACCAGAGATGTGACCAGCCAAGCACATAGATACTGAGAACTCTCACAAGACATCAAACTCCCACAAGACATCAACCCCTAGACACATAGTAATTTGCCTACACAAAGTAGCCACAAAAGAAAAAATCTTAAAGGCAGCAAAAGAGAGCGGTCAGACTACCTGCTGGGGAAAACCAAGAAGAATAGCAGCAGACCTATTGGCAGAAACACTAAAAGCAAGCAGAGACTGAAGTCCTATATTCAAAGGCCTCAAAGATAAACGATTTCAACCAAGAATTTCCTACCCCCCAAGCTCAGCTTCATCAGTGATGGACAATTAAAATCCTTCCCAGTCATCCAACCCCTAAGGCCAGCTCTACAGCAGACACTTAAAAAGATATTAAGCACAGAATAAAGAAAAAAAAAGAATGACCACACACTTTCCAAGATAACAGCAGAACACAGAATCAACAGAGAATACATTGTAAAAAAACACTAGAAAACACACAAATAAATCAAACCCAAAGCCAAAAGAAAACAAGCAAAGAAAAAACTTTATAAGAACCACATGACAGAGATAAACAATCACATTTCGATAATCAACCTGAATGTGAATGGACTAAATGGAACACTGAAAAGACACAGAATGGTAAACTGGATAAGACACCATGACCCAATCATTTGCTGCATCCTGCAAGCTCATCTCACCACAAGGGACACACACAGGCTCAACGTTAAAATGACTTGATTTAAAATGACTTTCCAGGCAAATGGATCACAAAAGAAGGCAGGAGTCACTATCTTAATATCAGACAAAAGAACCTTTAAGATATCAAAAATTTAAAAAGATCCAAAATGACACTACATAAAGATAAAAGATTCAGTGCATCCTGTATTGGATGCATCCTAAACATATATGCATCCAATACAGGAGCACCAGCATTTATAAAGTAACTACTAAGGAAATTTAAAAAAAGATATTGACTCTGGCACTATTACAGAAGGGGACTTGCATACCCCCACTAACAGCCACAGATAGATCATTGCAGCAAAAAATCAACAAGGAGA
>NW_007261219.1:0-53379 GCF_000164805.1 Carlito syrichta
CCAAATCAAAACCACACTGAGATACCACCTAACTCCAGTCAGAATGGCAATTATCAACAACTCAAAAAATAACAGCTGCTGGAGAGGGTGTGGTGAAAAGGGAACACTTCTACACTGTTGGTGGGAGTGCAAACTAGTGCAACCTCTGTGGAAAGCAGTGTGGCGATTCCTAAAAGCTCTAAAAATTGACCTTCCATATGACCCTGCAATCCCCCTACTGGGAATATACCCTGAAGAACACAAATCACTCTATAAAAAAGATACCTGCACACGTATGTTTATCGCAGCATTGTTCACAATAGCAAGAACCTGGAAACAACCATGCTGCCCATCAAAAGAGGACTGGATTAAAAAAATGTGGTACATATACACGATGGAATACTACGCAGCCATAAAAAGGAACAAAATCATGAATTTCGCTGCAATCTGGATGGAACTAGAGTCTATAATACTGAGTGACCTCTCACAAAAACAAAAATCCGAATATCACATGTTCTCACTCATATAATGGACCTTGAACATCCAATGCAATACTATGAGAAAATGACGGATGGTACTGGGAAACTATGGGGGGGAGGAGGATGGGATTAACAGTAGCAAATATCTGTCGGGGGATGGGAAAACACTTCTTATCTACAGGGTGCCTGAATGAAACGTCATTGTACACCTAACCCTTAACTGTACCCCACAAAACCATAATAAAAAATACTGATTAATGAAAAAAAAAATACTATTTTATACAGAAAAAAAAAAATAGCTCTGAGTCATTTCCATGTAACTGGACAACAGCTGTTCTAGGGCACCTGGTAGAAACTTGAGTGAGCACAAAAAATCCATATTAAATATTTTTTGCCCCTCTATAATTCCAAAATCTGGTCATGGTAATAGCATTTATTAAATTCTTGCTCTGTGACAGAGTCCATTTTAGAGGCTTATCTCAGTTAATCTTGTTGAAACACTACAAGGTAGACCCTGTTATAATTCCTATTTTATAGATGGGTAAGAAGAAGCTTTAAAAGGAGTCTGTTTGGAGGTCCGTAACTTATATGTGGCAGATCCTGGATTTGAATCCAAGTAGTCTAATTCCAGAATCTGTGCTGTAACCACTAGCTAGATCACCTTCTGACAGAAATGGATTATACTTAACTTAAACAAAAAAGAATATTATTAGAAGATTACACAATAGCATACAGAGTCAAAGAGAAAATAGAAAATTCGACTTTAAAATGGAAAAAAATTAAGAAAATCTAGGTGGCCAAAATCACCTAAAATCTCACCCCAGAAAGAGTCTACCAAGAGTATCCTGCCTCTTCTACAGCTCACTTCTTTGTGCCAATAGCCTCAGATTCAAGGTCATAAGGAGGAACACGTTATTGACTAAATCTAGGTCTAGAGCCCATACTCTATCCTCCAGAAGTCATGGAAAGCAGATTCTGGCTTCTATAGCAGAAGTAGAAGTCAAGCATGAAACACAAAAGATATGTTAGATACTAAGCAGTCAAAAAATTATAAATATCTACTACCCACTACCCTTACCTAACACCCTTAAAACATCATCATTGACAGTGTCTCTTTTTTGTTTGTTAGTTTGTTTGTTTTAATTTCAGGCTAAAAACTTTTGCCTCTAGCCACCTAAGTACAAACAAAGCACAAGCTCCTAATCTTGGTATCTTTAAAACTTAATAGAAATTACCACTTGGATTTTTTTTCTTTAAGGGGACATTTCCCATTCTTCAATCATTCAAGTACTGCCTTCACAGTCTTCTGTTGTATTGGTCCATCCATTGCTCTATTCTTTGACTATTATTTGTCTTGGAATAGACTCTACATTATTACTTGATTCCTTTTAAATGGAAACTTTATATGACTGCTGAGAACATGGGATTGGTTTGCTAGTTACATTTTGTCTCCTAATCGTCATTTAAAACTGTAAAACTTGGAATTCTTTTTGGAATTTATCCAGGAACCATCCAGAAGCATCCTCTGCTCCAGAGATGCTTCCCTAATATGAGTAACCTTTAACCTCCTTCTAGTTTCTCATAAGGTTGCAAAAGTGGAGGATGAACAGGAATGTCTGGAGAGACCAGAGAAGGCTCAAATTTTATCATGAGAATTCAGAGTCAGGGACCTCCGGGAAATCTACCTTAGCGTTCTCCTTCCTATTTTCCCTTAATTGAGCTGTTTTGCTTCTTGGTCCACTCAGTGCTGCCACTTGATTAACAAAGATGTGACATTGGCACCAGTCCTCTATGGTCTGCAGACACAAATGTCTTCCTATGCATTACCCCAAATGCTAGTTAGGATTAACATTTATTTCCTCCTAAGAAACAGATATCAAAGTCTAGTTTCTCTTACACCCTCTATGTACTTCCTTTATCCCAGACCAACAGACTGACGTACTAACTAACCAACCAAAGAAACAAACAAGCATGAACTTTCAAAAAAGGAGGGAAGGGGAAAACAGACAATTTTTTTTCAGGAACAGACCCCTTTCTATGCAGTTAAAGTGATGAGCAAACGTATTTGTACAACATATATCCACCTAGGACTACCTTTGCCCTGCAAGGATATAAATGCTGCATTAAAACTACTTTCTCTCTGCACAGAAAGTCCTGTATACAGACCTGCTGTGAATGCAAAGCATGAAACCCAAATGAAAGGAGAAAAGCCTTTGGAGGAATCTGAGAAGGAGACGTGATGAATTCCTGCCCTGTACACATATTTGCTTTCTCCCAATCTTCCCTGTTTCTCTCTCTCTCTCTCTCTCCCTCTCTCTCTCTCCCTCTCTCTCTCTCCCCCCCCCCCCCTTTCTTTTTCTCCTCCATCTTCTCTTCATTTCTACCTCTTTTAGAAGAGGTAGGTAAGCAGGTGGCCAGAATTCCTGGCCTGGGGAATTCTAAATCACATTACAAGGTGCTACCATGCTGGTTACCCGAAACTGGAACAAAGGCTACCATGCTGGTTACCCTAAACTGAGAGAGCTGCTTTCAACTTCTCTGATCCTTCACCCAAGAAAAGGGCAGGCCACAGGAAAGTCTTCCAGTGCAGTTAGCCCTGAGTTCCCCTGCTTAATATAGCTGACTGAATTAATCAATTAATTAATAAGTCACACTGATCTAGACTAACACATATGCCAACACCGCAAGAGACTGAAAAGGCACAAGGGAAATGAAAGCAAAGAGGTTTCTTCTGCAATACTGGAATATTTACTTTGAGTGCGGCATAAGTTCAGTAAACATCTGCTTATTCAGAATATGAGCAACCAGGGAAAACAAAGTAACCAGAAAGGTTTCTCAGAATTTTAAAAGAACAGTTGATGATCTTAACCATAAGATGCTCAGACCTTATGAGACTTTGAAGTGCTCTCTGAATCAAAAGAAAATTCTTTTCCCTACAGAGTTTTAGAATAAAGTGTACTCCTGCTTTCTGAAAATTAGCTATAAGGGTATGTTTTCTGGGGCAGTTCTCAGTTCACTTAGATATTCTATTCATCGAATAACCCACTTCTCAATTATTCCAGGGCACGAGAGACAAGGAAAATTGGGAAACAGATGGAAGCCATCATGTTTTGCTTATTAGGAAGGCTGTGTTGTAGTTTAAATAGCACTAAACTTGGAGTCTAGAAAACTGGGTGGAAACACTGGCTCTTTGTTTCATCAGAGGTGTGACTATTTGGGCAAGCTTTTCAGAATTTCAGCTTCCTAATCTGTATAGTAAAAAAATAATTTCATCTTCACAAAGTAACTGTGAGGATGAAATAAGAAAGTGTGTGTGAGTGGTATGGATGTCATAGAACAGTACTCAAATGCAAAGAATAATTACTGTCATTTATAACAGCAAACTCTCAGCCTTGAGTTATTCTCTTGTTTTCCCTTTCTTCTATTGTTTTCTTCTCTATTCCTCTTAGGGTGCATAATAATATCCATGATAACTACTACTCATGGAAATTACATCTCTCCTTTAGTCCTTCTTACAAAATAAAATTCATTGAAATCCATTAAAATATTTTAGACAACATGACTACTTTAAAATTGTTGTTAATCTCTATTTTATTTCAAGATGTTGGTTTAAAGAAACAAAAAGCCTAGACTTTAGACATTTTCTGATGTGCTTTGATAGTAAGGTAGAATTCATTAGACTTAAACCACTCTTTTCAAACTGTCATTAAACAGAAAGACAGGGAGAGAAAGTCAGGCAACTGGCAGATATCCAGCAATTAATTCAAGGCCAAGATCTCTAATGTGTTTATAAAGGTTGTAATAAGTTGAGAAGATAATGTTTTCCCCAAAATTCAGTATCCTCCAAATGGCATGTTAACACTCTGCTTAGTCTCAAGGAAAGGGAATGTTTTGAAATTTTTCCTATTATGCCTTGAGTTCCTATGGAATGAGCATCTAACAAGATAGATGATAGACTAGATTAGATAGATAGACAGACAGACAGATAGACAAATAGATAGATATACAGAAATGGACTCAGATATAAAGATGAATATATAGATGAATTAAATTCAGACAGATTCTTTCTCCTGTCCAAGAGGGCATACAAAATAAATAAACTTAAGTAAAATATGAAATATGACTGATTTAGAAGAAACCTAAAAAATAATCTCATCCTACCTTCTCTCTCATAAAAGGCAAAACACTGAAACAGGGATTAACTTACCTCAGGTCAAAAAGCCAGTACTGAAATGGTTGTTACTACTAGCGAATGTGCATTAAGCACCTATTATGCACCAGATTTTGCACCAAGCTCTCTCCATGTGATATCTCATTTAACCATCCCAGGACAATCAGAATGCTGATCTTATTAGTAAGGAAACTGAGACTCAGAAAGGTGAAACAACTTGCCCAAGGTTATCCAACCTGTGAGATGCAGAGACAGATTTGAAACCCAATGGATACAACTGATCTACACTGAACCCAAGACTCCTGGTTTCCAATCTAGTACAAGGTCCCTTTATGTATTTTGATCTGAAATTTTAATTTAAAATGTTTCTTTCATTCCACTTGTAATTGGAAAATTCAATCTTTTAATGAACTTATAAAAATAATTACCTCCTCAAATTGCACATTCCCTTTTTTCTAGCAAAATCTATTGCAAGCACTGAGGACTCATTCAGCTGTAGCTGGGTTGCCCCATAAATAAGTCATGCCCAGGCTGATCTGTGTGGCTGTCACTGTATATATAATAGAAGAGACAGTGTCAGGGAGCAGCCAATGCTCACCTTCTTGAGCACATGTTTCCAAATTGCCCTTGACAGGTTATGAGCAGAGCATTTCAATGGATGCATTAAATATCGGCACAAGTGCTTTGAGAGTCTGCCTTTCTGCATCCTGGGGCTGGCACTTTGATTTCTTCCAATTCCATTTGGTTTTTTCCTTACTGCCAGAAGGAAGGAAGCTGAGAGCAATTCCTGGGGTAGCTGGTCTAGCTACAAGACTACTCCCCTGGCCTCTAAATACTAGGAGAACAGATCTACAAGTTGATAAGGAACATGGTCTCTGAGGCTAACAATTGTGGGTTGACATCCTGGCTCTACGATTTACCAGCCACGTGGCCCTCGGAAAGTTCTTTAGCCTCTCAATTTTTCCACTCTAGGAGAGGAATAATAACCCTCTCTTCCAGAGGTGTTATATAAGTATGTCAATAATAGCTAATGTTTATTCAGTTACATACCAACACACTTCATTAAACACTGAACATGTATAGGTTACTCATGCAATTCTCACAAAGGAATGGGCAGGATTATTATCCCCATGTCACAGATGAGGAAACTGAGGCACAGAGAGGTTACATAACTGGCCCATTGTATCATTGTATTTGCATCAGGCTGTCTGGCACCAGATTACATTCTTTTAGTGACCACACCATTTGTAGAATACTCAGCACATAGTAAGTGCTCAATAAATTTTAGTTATTTTTGTTGTCATTGAGCTGCCTCCTAATTGCTCACCTATTCAGAAAGAACAATTGTCAGTGTCCCAGGGGAGAAAAATAGAATTGTCATTTATGGGATCTCAGGTTCATGCCAAATGTTCTATTTATATTTTCTTATTTAATCCTCACAACAAAACTACATGCTGGTCCTATTATCCCTATTGACTGGATGGAGAAACTGTAGCTTTAGAAGGGAAAGGGGCTCTCCCAAAGGAAATGGGAAAACCCAGGATTGAAGTCCAAGTCTATCCAACTTCACAGTCTTTGCATGTAACATCTAAATCAAGCAGAACATTTCCACCTCTCCCCTTTCACCATGGTCACACAAGACAGAGCTTCTCAAACTTGACTGTGTGCACAGTTCATCGTGGAAGCTTGTTAAACGCAGATTTTAGTTCAGCAGGGATGGGTGGGAGCTGAGATTCTGTGGTTTTCACAAGAACCCAGGTAGACAACACTTCTGAGACTCAGAAGCTTCTAAGGTTGGGGAGTAAGACGGGGAATTAGTTCCACCTTCCTTAGCTCTGTGGAGTAGAGTCAGATTTTCCAAAGCCCTCCTTTCCTCCCCACCAGCACCAGCCTCGCTACCACCATCACCATCGTACGTACATACCCTCTCAACCTCTTTCAAATATTTATGACTTTTTTGTCACGTGGATATTGTGCACATTTTCCATTAAATCACTCCAATGTCAAAAGAAAACTCAAATTGTTACCAGGCATATTTAACTTCAAAGGATAATTCCACCATAAGGAGAAATGCAGCAGTGCCAGCAATTTACAACAGAATAATGACTTAAGTAATGATAATGAGCTTAATGGCATTTGGTTATACATGGTTAAATCTTCTGCAAAATAGTCCCTTTCCACTCTCAAATTTAAACCTAGTGAAGTATTTAAAAGGTACTTCATGAAGTGGATCTCTCTTGCTAGCCCATGATTTTATAGCTGTAGTTCTTTCTTATCCAGCCTATTTCCCTATACTTTCCCCGAATATCCTGTTTTCCCAGTTGTGCTGGTCTTTCAGATTGTTGCTCACCATAATCATTCCTATCTCATGGCCTTTGACTATGTTTTTCCCCCTTCCTGGATTCTCTTCTCCTATCTGTGATTCCCTGGAGATACCTCTATTTCCAAGCCCAGAATTTCCTTCCATAAAGAAGGTTTTGGCTGGGTACAATGGCTCATGCCTATAACCTCAACACTTTGGGAGAATGAGGTGGGAGGATTGCTTGCAGCCAAACGTTCGAGATCTGCCTGGATAAAGCAGCCAGATCTCATCTAAATAAGCTGGACATGGTGGCATGTGCCTGTAGTCTCAGCTACTTGGGAGGCTGAGGCAAGAGGATCGCTTGAGCCCAAGAGTCCAAGACTGTACTGAACAGGAATTGTACCACTCCACTCTAGCCTGTCTGGAAAGAGAGAGATAGACAGAGAGAAAGAGAGAGAGAGACAGAGAGAGAGAGACAGAGAGAAAGAGACAGAAAGAGAGAGAGAGACAGGGAGAGAGAGGTTTTATGATCAGGACACACTCATTGATTCTATTCACCATTCTAAGATGTTGACTTCATATTCTACTCTCTCTAGTGGGTCAATTTCGGGTAGAACAGAAGTAATAACCCTCTTCTCCAAAAGGTTGCCGAAAGGATTTTATATGTACATTAGTAATAGCTAATATTTATTCAGCAATCATTACACACCAAACACTTCACTAAGCACTGAACATGTATGGATTACTCATATAATTCTCACAAAGAAATAGGCAGAATAATTATCCCCACGTCGCAAAGAAACTGAGGCACAGAGAGGTTATAGAACTGCCCATTGTCTCATAGTAGGCTTGGCAGACAGAGGGTAGTGGAGAAGTTAGGAAAGACCAGTTTGGGCACAGGCTCTGGAGATGACAGAAGGACCAGCTGATGTGATCCTTCAGGGAAGCTGGCCAGAAGAATAGAATACTAGAATGGAGGGCAGAATAATAGAGTGAAAGGGAAGAAGAAAAATGAGGGAATCCCTGACCTTCAAGCCACACGTGCTACCCTCTCCAGATCTCTTCCCACCTGTTCCTCCTATCACTCATATTGGATGACAGAATAGCAGAATAATAAAGCTGCTCATTCGACAGATAAAGAAACTAAGGGCCAGAGTGGTTGAGTCACACAGCCAGATGGCTCTGTGTTTGTCCGCCCCTGTCTTCTCATCCGACTACACCTTCCAGAAAAAACTCTGAAGGGCTGTGAGGCAGAGAAAAACCACGGATTCAGCCACAGAGCCTCAAATCACTCCAATCCCTTTAATGGGTCTTGTTCAGACAACCCTGTAAAGTTGCAGAATATGGCTTCTCTTTCTTTTATACTAGAAGTGTCAGGAACCTCTCCGGTCATTTATTTGATGGAGAGGTTTCTAAATGTTACAGCCAATGGCCATATCAATCTGGTTAATAGCTGAGCATCGGTGTCTGCTGAAACCCTAAGACCACACCAACCTGAGAGGAGAAGTTTTCCTGGCCTCCAGACCACACTCTGCATGAACATTTGGAATAGGAAAGTCAAGGGACTCTTATCCTGGACATAAGGAATGTTCTATTCTTGATGCAATGGACTCTGGTCCTGGACGTAAGGGGAGTCTATCTAGCCTTGATTCTGCTGCTAATTTGAGGAAATCACTTACTCTCTTCAGGAAAGTTTTACCAGAAAGAAAAAGAGGTTAATATCCATATCCCCAAACTTGTGCACACAGACTTTAGGAGTGAATGTGTCCTTGCGGAATTTGGCAATGCCAGTGAATTTCTTCACTCTTCTCTCAGTTACCTATGACTACAGCACTGCTCACCACTGCATAACAATCACAAAATCCCAGTGGTATGCAACAGTGAGAATTTATGTAGCCCATGCATCTGCAGTTAAGCTGATATGGGCTCAGCTGGCCTGGCCAATGTCATCTAGGCTTGGCTGAAGTGGCTGGCTCTGCTCCACAAGTTCTCATCCACTTATGGCTATGAAAGTCTCTCCCACGTAGATACATCTCATGATGATGGCAAGGACATAGAGGACAGGCAGACACATGGGAGGCCTCTCAAGGCTCAGGCTCAGCACTGGAACACTATAACTCTCATCTTATTTTGTTGGCCAAAGTCATCCACGTGGCCAGAACCAAAACTAAGGGGCAAGGAAATGTATCTACTCCACTGCTTTGGTACAAAAAGCTACAAAGTCATGTGAGAGAGATCACATGCACAGAGAGAAGAACCAATGAACTGATCCACCTGCCCTCTTTCATGGGAAATGACTTTCCATTGGACCGATTTCCTCACTGTTTCCCACACTATGTTTTCACTCAGTTGTGCCTCCAACTCCCCACCCAGAATAATCCCCTCATTCACCTATCTAGACTCTGTCTAGTCTGCAAGTTCCAGTCCTACAACTTCTTCCACCATGAAATCTTCTCTAACCCACAGTTGGTCACTTGGGCTGGTCCAGGGTTCTGACTTTGGGTAGATGTTCCCTCCCTTTTGACAATTAGTAGCCGACTCTCAGAAGACCACATGGAATATGTCACTTGCAGAGTCTAAGGCATTGACTGCACTCTGAAGCTCAATCAACTGGGGTTCACTGGTGGATTAGGGTATCTATGTATGTATGTGTGTATGCATGTATGTATGTAGAGAGAGAAGTCTTTATTATAGGAATTGGCTCTCACACAAGTTTAATAGCCAAGAAGTCCTCCACAACCTGCTGTCTGCAAGCTAGAAACCCAGAAAAGCCAGTGTATAATCCAGTTCAAGTCCAGAGGCATGTGGACCAGGGAAGTCAATGGTATAACTTCCAGTCCATATTAAAAGGCCCAAGAACCAGAAGTATAGATGTCTGGGAGCAAGAGAAGATCATATCCTAGCTCAAGAAGAGAGTGAACTTTCTCTTCCTCTGCCTTCTATTCTGTTCTATTCTATTCTATTCTGTTCTATTCTATTCTATTCTATTCTATTCTATTCTATTCTATTCTATTCTATTCTATTCTATTCTATTCTATGAGACAGGGTCTTGCTCTGTCACCCAGGCTGGAGCACAGTGGTGCAATCATAGCTTACTGCAGCCTCCAGTTCCTGGACTCAAGTGATCATCCTGCCTCAGCCTCCCAAGTAGCTAGGCCTACATATGTGGTCCACATGTCTTTCTGCATTTTTGTTCCATTCAGGCCCTTAAGAGATTGTACAATGCACACCTACACTGGTGAGGGTTGGCCTTCTTTTCTCAGTCTACAGATTCAAATGCTAATCGCTTTTGTTAACACCCTCACAGAGACATCCAGAAATAATGTTTTACTCACTATCTGGGTACTCCTTAGCCCAGCAGTGTGAAAAATCAATCACATAAAGTGCTTTATGTGTCAGTGTATTAAGAGGACACATATTACAGCTGGCTTTAGTATTGTCAGGAAAAGTCAGTGACAAAATACATGTGAATGAACCCCGTTTCTGCCTCAGGAGCCAATGGATGAGCTTTCTTGCTTTCCCTCTCTGGGTCTTCCTTCCTTAGCCTCCTGGGTTGTCAAGGTCTCACTCACCTCTGCCTACAGGACCAGGCTTGGTGGGTCCCAAAATAAACACAGTCAGATCCCCACATAGGTTCCTTCCCATCCTCTAGGGCATCTGTCTCAAAGCCTTTTTCTCCCATTTTTTCCATGTCTTAGGCTGTGCCCAGCCCAGCTTCTAGCACTGCAGGCCACAGATCCTTTTCTCCTCTTCCTAAGTATCCAGGGACCATTTTGCACACACCTCTCAGCAGCGACTGCAGCAGACACTACAAACCTGTGAGCAGAATTCATTAACTCTGCAACAGGTCCTGGCGTTCGCCCTTCTCAGTACCCCAGAAGCATCTGTGGGCTCAAGCAGAGAAAAGCGAGCGAGGGAGAGAGAGTCTGGCATCCCCGATACCCCACCGTGACTCCAGTGGTCACCTAGAGCACATCAAAATGGGCTCCTGACTTGGCAGGCACGAATGAGAGACTGGTGGCTACACTTCAGGCCTGGCCGTGTGACCTCTGCTTAGAGTACAATTTAGCAAATATTCCCATGCTACTCTGGGAAAGGGAGACCTACAGAGATTTGATAATTGGCATCCCAAGACCTAGAGCACTCTGCTCTCTGCAGCACCTTGTTGCTCTAATTGCTTGGAGACCCATTTTCCTATCCCAAGATCAGAGGCAGAAACTCTGTAATAACCTGAAGGCAACAGATATTAAACTTTCTCACTACCTCTGCCCTGAACAGAATGAAGTTTTCCATTTCAGTGATAGCGGCAGGGAAATTCTAAGGACACCTGTGATCTGAGACGTTTCTTCCAGTAGGTCAGGGTCCACAGGGAGAAGGAATTCAACAGGGTTACCCCAGTGTGATTGGCCAGGAAGGTTGTGGACAGTAGAGGGGTTCAAACTGACCACATCAGTCAAGTCAGGAACCTGGCCATTCTCCATGGTCTTCTCTCCCACCCTTCCTCACCGACCCATTAGTCAGCAAGTCCTGACGATGTTACCTGATAAATAGCTCTTGACTCTGTCTCATCCTCTTCATTGCCACAGTTCCAGTTCCTCTCTTACCCAGACTATCCTCGAAGCTCATTCCCCCAGTTCTAGTCTCTAGGCCTCTATACCAGGGATCAGCAAACTACAGCCCATGAACCAAATCGAACCCATCACCTGTTTTCGTACATAAAATTTACTGGAACACAGTCATGTAAATTTGTTTACATATTGTCCATGACTGTTCTATGCTATAACAACAGAACTGAGCAGTTGCCTAAGAGACCATGTCACCCACGAAGTCAAAAATATTTAATCTCTGGCCCTTTAAGAAAACATTTGCTGACTCCTCCCCTAAGCCACCACCAGTATAAATTCACATCACTTCTCTCCTTCAAAACTCACCAACTGAGGCAAGGCACAGTGGCTGACACCTGTAATCCCAGCACTTTGGGAGGCCAAGGCAGGAGAATCGCTTGAACTCAGAAGTTCAAGACCAGCCTGGGAAACATAGTGAGACCTCACCTCTAAAAATAAAAAATAAAAAAAAATAAAAAAATTTGCCGGAAGAGTGGTGTACACCTGTACTCCCAACTACTCGGGACGCTGAGGTGGAAGGATCCCCTGAGCCCAGGAGGTAAAACTGTGGTGAGCTGTGATTATGCCACTGTACTCCAACCTGGGCAACAGAGTGAGATTCCTGATTCAAAAAAATTCACCAACTCTGCCAATTAGCAAAATTGGAAGCTCCTGGCCCTACACACAACATCTTTTATGAATTGGTCCTTCGCTAGTTCAGGAATTACAGCCTGGCAGCCACAGGCTTCATCTAGGTCATATATGTCCTTGTGACCCTCTTAAGGTTTAAAATACTGCATTAGTTACAAACTTTGAAAAATCATAAAATAATCATTCACTTTTCTGACATATCATGAAAAATAGGGAACTCTGGCAACACTTGTCCCACATTCCCACATGGCAATGACCAGCCAGAATCAATGCACATCTGACTCTTTAGACAGAGCCTGTGTTCACCAGTTCACCATGGACTCCACTCCTCCCTACTGTCCTATACCTGTCCAGCTTCACTCATGTAGGCATGTGAGTTTGAAAACTCCCACCCTTTTTTTCAACCAACTATATTGTGAGATTGAGAGTCCCCAAGGAAGCCACGCTGCCTTCCACTTCCACACTTCTGTACATGCTAACCTCTTGTGTTAGTTTGCTCAGGCTGCCATAACAAGTATCACAGATTGGGTGGCTTAAACAACAGAACTATATGTTCTTACAGTTCTGGAGGCCAGAAGTTCAGGATGAAGGGGACAGTATGGGTATTTCTTCTGAGGCCTTTCCCCCGGGCTTTTAGATGGCCATCTTTCCCCGTGTCTTCATGTGGCCTTTCCTCTGTGTGTGTGTCTCCTAATCTCCTCTTTCCATAAGGACATCAGACATGTTGGGTTAGGACTCACCCCCATGACTTCATTGAACCCTCATTAGCTCTTTAAGGACCCTATCTCCAAGACCGTCACATTCTTAGATACTGGAGGTTAGAGCTTCAACATTTCTTGGGGATAAGAGAAGACGGGACTGCCCTTCCCTACCTTGTTCACCTAACAAATACTCACTCTTACTCTGGGAATCAGATCAAGCACAACCTCCGCTGACAGCACCTGCAGGGTTGGCTTCCTATCCTATGTTGCTTTGCAACTTACTTACATCTTCACTAGAGAACTACCATCTTGCTCTTTCAGGATTTACATTCCCCCTTTTTTGCACTAAACAATGAGCTTCTGGGTGGTTGTAACGTTTTTTAATCTCCATTTATTCAATAACAATCCACTGGGGGCCTACCATGGACCAGGCCCTGCTAAAACCACTGAAGACCCAGCAGTGAGCAAGATGGGCAAGATCTTGAAAGCAGGTATCCCTTAATGTCCCTGAACCTTGGGTCACTGCATCCCTATATCCATTCTTAACTCATGAGAGCCCACAGCACTCCAGAAGAGATATGACAACCAAGACAAAGTCCACTGACATCTCTCAAACTTCTGCTTCAAAATCCCCAGAGCCAAGGTCTGGTTGTCACTAGCCAGATCCAGGGATGGGCTATATATTCCCGTGTGCAATTTTTGGGTAGATTTTGAGGGGAGGGGTGAGTGACTAGGCCTAAAAGGACTCCCTCTGGGTAAAAGATACCAATTTCAGGTGCATCACAGTCAACATCAGCCTGTAAGGAAGTGATGGATCATTTCTAGAAATTCTCTAGTAGTAACAAGAGAAATGGTACCCTCCACACTGGGACCCGCACTCTGCTAAGAGCACAAAGCCAGCAGGACCTCAGCACAGTCACTATTATGCCCATTTTCTTCCTACCTGGTGTCCATGATTTTCTAAAAATAAGTACTACTTGGGCACCACTGTATTAAAAAAAATACCTGTCATAAAGAATTTTAAATGTAGGTACAAAATTCATCCATGGAACTCTGTGTCCTCATATATTTATTCATAGGGGTAAAACTTAGAATCACTTTAGTCACATAAAAATTTATGTTAAATCTATAAATTAATGTTAAATTTATAGTTTAATATAATGGGATGTGGCTTAGCAACCCTGAGCATATCATTCTAAAATACACCTAGCGGTCATTTAAAACATTCAGTACACTTTATAAGTGTATTCCAATATGTCCTGCATATCAATTATCCTTTGCTACATGATTCATATTGTTGGTGACTACTCTCAATGAAATTTTCTTAATGATTACATTTTCTACCTGATGATTATTGGTTTTTTAAAAAAGATTTAAAATTTTTCAGCCAAATAACTGAATTCTCTTATTACTTCAAGTACCTCTTCTGGTAGTTTTTAGTTGATTCTATGAGATTTTCTGAATAGATATTCTTATCATTCTAAGTAAGGATTATTTTTTTCATGTTTCTTCCAGTATTTACCCCTAGTATTTTCTTCTGTAATTTTTGGTAGACAATTCCAAAGTACTTGTAATTAAGGACAGACAGAGCAGTTGCTTCCATAGTCAACAGAAATGCCTTTGGTATCTCCCTATATCAACAAGCATAATAGTGGTTGGCTGTTGGCTTGGTTTAGATTTTTTTTATTTTTCTGTTTTTTTAATGCATTTTCAGGTTCCACTCTTTCTATTATCAGTGACAGATGTCAGATTTTATCAAATATTATTAAGAGTCTACCAAGATGATCTTAGGATTTATATAATATTTTATTCTATGCTACATTTCCATAAACTTTTCCAACATCTTGTAGGACCAACAGTAGAATTAATAGATCAACGATATGAGCATTTGGAAGTTCTTTATATATTTTGTTAAACGGTATCCCCAAATTTACACCAATTGACACTCTCCCTCAGCGGTGAATAAAAATGCCCTTTATACTGAATTCTCAGCATAACCAGTATTGTGTTTTGACATCTAAGATCTCTGCTAATTTATGACTATTGAATATCAGCTATAAATGGTACAAGATATATCAACACATCCCTGTACTCTTACTACACCCCTTAAAAATAATAGTTGGTCATCAGTTTTATGCTGCCTGCTGACACTTCATAAAGATTTTAACACAATTCCTCTAAAGAGTTCCGAAGGAGTATCTAGAAACATTTTGGAGTCACAAAACTCTAATAATCTGAAAAAGCTATTAGACTAGGGTCTACCCCAACGACCTAATTCAACACTTCTCGGCTCCTTAAGGACCTTATCTCCAAAGACACATTCTTAGATACTGGGGGTTAGGACTTCAACACAGGAATTTGGGGAGGGGACACAACTGAGCCCATAGTCCTCTTCCATGAGTGCCCTTCGGCTGACAAATACTCACTCTTACTTTAAGAATCAGATCAAGCACAGCCTTCTCTGAGAGCCAGAAAAGCCACATTTTCTCTGACAGCTGTATTTTCTTCCCATAAAAACATGCTGCACACAATTTTTTTTCTTTTTTTGTTATAAAGATGTAGGGTACAATTCAGGGTTACATATACAAATGTTGATTATGCAGGTACCCTTGTTGATGAGGTATACCCCTCCCTCCCCTAGCAGTTTCCCTCAACTGCCAATCCCACCCCCACCCCCGACAATTTCCTACTACTGCCAATCGCTTTCTTATAGTGTTATAATTATTCAAGGTCTGCTTATGAGTGAGAACATATGGTACTCTGTTCTTGGTTTCTGTGATAGATCACTGAGTATGATAGACTCTAAATCCATCCAAGTTGCTGCAAATTCCATTATTGTGTGTGTATGAAATATTATGCAGCCATACACACAATTTTTTTGTAAGTTTCAGAAGATTCCCAGATCTTCTGAAGCTCATCAGCAGGAGTGTCATAGACCACAAAGAAGAAATCTGACCTATTCTAGTACGCCTGTTTTACAGGTAAGGAAGCTGAAGTGCAAATTTTCAGCTTTTTAATAAAAACCTTTTTTTCTCATTTTAATGTCCCTTTCCAAAAACATCTGGGGGAGAAAAGCATATATTGTTTTTCTACTTGGGGGAAAAAAAGACATTTCATTTTGATAAATGAAAACACTCTGAGAAATAGGAACATTATCTGCTCCCCAAGGTGAGCACTTTAAAGGAGTCCTCTTCCATTCACATTGGGTAAAGCAGAAATGGATTCTGGGCAGGGAAAAGAAGATCCAGGAACTAGTCCTGGCAGGCCACAGACTGGAGGTGTATCCTTGAATAGTTCACAAGCCCTGAGAGCCTCACTTTCCACTCCTGTTAAAAAGGGTAATCATGATTGCCTAAAACAATGTTCTAAAGACTACATGGCACTTCTGGATGCATAAGGAAATGCTATATAGGGAGACTGTTGCCATATAGATACATTGCTGTTGTTGTTAAAGCTTGATTTCAAATAAGTTAAATGAATATTTATTAGGTACCTACTGTCTACCAGGCACAGTGCTGGGTGATAAGGAACAAGCCATAGACAGGAGAGTTGGGAGGGCTGACCTTCTGGACTACAGCCTGGCTGGCACAGCCAACCTTGAACTAGGGATTCAAATGGGGCAACTGTCAGAAACAAGAAGGCACAGCATGCTGAGGGCATGGAATACAGGGTGGGGAATCAACCTTGTTGGGACTGGTCAAGATGCCCCGTCTGAGGAGACTAGGGTTTAAATGAGACTTGAAAGGTGAGGAGGGATTTGTCCAGAGATAGGAACAGGACACTTTAAGGGTCGGGAATTAAGAGGGAGCCTTTCATGTGAGATGAATTTTTTAAAAGCCCAGTGTGAAATGTATGTGTGTACGTGTATGCATGTGTGTGTTGTAGCTGTGTGTGCTCTGTGTGTTGGTTGTGCTATGAGTTGCTATAGTTTGCATGTATGAGATTATATGGGAAGGGTTGTGAGTGTGTATGTTGTGAGTTATGTGAGAGTGTGTGTGTTGTAGGTTGTGTGCAGTGTGGGTTGTGCGTATTGTAGGTTGCATGCATGTGGGTGTACGGGTTCATATTCTGGGTTATGTGGGTGGATTGTGTAGGTTGTGGTGACTTGTCTATGGATTGTGGGTTGGGTGGAGGTTGAGGGTGATGTGTATGTTGCCGGTTATATGTGTGTATGCTGTAGGTTACATGTGTGTGGGTGTGTGTTTTAGGTTATGTGAGAGGGGGTGTGTGTGAGTGTATGTCGTGGATTTTGCGTGCTCTGGATTGTAGATATGTGAGTGTGTCTGAGGTAAACTGTGTGTGTTGTAAGTGGCATTCACGTGGGCGTGTATTTTGGGTTATGTGGCAGGGGATCTGTAGGGTGTGAGGAGTTGTGTGTATATTTTGTGCATGAGTGTGGGTTGTGGGGGGCAGCGAGTTGCACACGTGGGTTGTGGGATGTGTATATGTGTGTGTGTGTGACAAGGATAACAGGCTGGGTTGAGCCACAGTGTAGATAACATAGCAGATGCTGTGGGTTCCCCCCTTATCTCCCTTCTGCAGGGCAAGACCCCTGATCTCCAAGGCCAGCACCTGCCTTGCTTTCCTGGGGGCCTTCCCTGCGTCTTGCTGCCACTTGCCCCCACTCTCAGCAGTGCCAATAACTTTATGCTCCCTACCCTCAGAAGTCGCCCATCAATGGTTGAGAAGGGTCAGCAGGTAAATCCTCTAGCTCCTGGAGCAGCTAACTCTGAAATGTGTATCCTGGGCCATTCCTCAGTGTTTCCCAGCAGAATTAAGCTCCCGCTGCCCACAGTGATCACTTGCTTGATAATGACTCCTTATTGGCTATGTTTCTTTCCTACTTCACTTCCATGCCCTTATACAAGTGTTTCCTGAACTCTCTCCCAAAGAAAAAACCAAGTCTCACATCCATGACTTCATTGGTCTACTTCAGGGCCGACCCAAACTAAGACAACCTTATAAGTCATCCTGGACTTCACCCTGAGGGCATGGGCACCCATGAGGGTTTTTAACAGGGACTCTCCACAACCCATTGTGTGTTTGGAAAATTAAATGAGTAAGACATACGGCCCCAACAACTTTCTTTTATTAAAAAAATTCCAGGCTGGTTTTAAACTCCTGGCCTCAAGCAATCCTATTGCCTTGGCCTCCCAAATTGCTGAGATTACAGGTGTGAGTCACCTGCCCAGCCACTAGTAACTTTCTACAACCTATACTTTATACCCTGGAGGATGGCACTCATGTTGATTATGAGTGAAATTATGCATGAAAGCCCCTCAGTCAAGGAAGGGTATTTGCCCGTGTCCCAGGCAGAGGTGGTCCCACACCCCAGGAGGTTCTTGAAGTTCCTAAGCATTAAGATGATTCAACCAAAGCCACACGGGTAGTTGCCAAGCTGGAGTCTGAGCTGCCTGCATCTAAACCCCGTTCTTACTGGATGCTTTGGCAGCAAAACCTTCAAGGGCGTTTTATCCAAACCAGTCAAGATCCAGACGCTCGGTCAACTCAAAACTTGTCATTTAGAACTGTCATTTCTGGTAGAAGTTGTCACTTCACTGAGCCTTTACTCAAAAAACGAGGACCAAAGTCATGTCCTGCCCTAGGACAGGAGCCAGGGCCTGCTTTAGAGGAGGGGAGCTGCCACGGACCTGCTTTAGAGGAGGGGAGCTCAGGCACATACAAGCTTCTGGTCCTGCCTGATGCGGCTCTCCCAGGGAGCAGTGTCGCTGTCAGGTGGGGGAAGCCGCCGCTGTCTGTCAGACTCTAAGCGTGATGGACACTACAGCCTGCCTGGCCAAGGCACCTTTGAAATTTTTCTCTGTCAGTCTCATCCTTCAGTGTGAATGAAAAGGGACCGAGCAGGAGCCTCAGCGAGGCTGAGAGAGGCTCTCAGAACACGTTCAAAGAAGAGGAAGACCAATAGGAGACAAGGGGCCTCTGGACTGAAGGACAGGACCCCTCCCCTCTGTGCCATTGGGGTAGCTGTTGATCCCTCCAAGGCACCTGCTTCCTGGAGATCTCAGGAGGACTGGCATTCCTGAAATCAAAGAGCGTGTAGTGGGCCTGATCCTGTATTCTGTGCCTCAGTTTCCCTCTTATAAAATAGAGCTAAATTTCATAGCATTGCTGAAATATGCTTTTCAATATCCCTTACCTTCCAACTAACATTTGGGTAGTAATCAGTACACACCAGGCACTGCTGCAATGGCACTTTACTCCTTAGACATCATGTGTAGCCAGTCCTACAATTCTTCACATCTTAGAGACTAAGAAACCGAGTCAGAGAGATTACATCCATTTCACCAGTCCTGGCACTTGCAGGGGAAGGCGACAAGGGAGCCATTCAAATAAAACTCCACAGTCCAGCCTCTGAACCCCTCTCCCTTCTCCCCCACTGTCAAGGAAAGCAGAAAGCTCACCTTTCCCAGGAGGAGCACTTGCATAGCATCAGGCAGTGGTCATGTTCAGCGCACATTTACGATACATTTTAAGGGCATAAAGCTATAGTGTCATTGGCGGTATATTTTATAGCTCTGACTGGAACAGCCAATAAATCAAAACCATGATGGTGTGTGTGCTGCAGCGGTTCTCAAAGCGTGCTCCGTGGACCACAGTGGCAGCATTCCCTGGGAATGTGTTAGAAATGCAAATCCTGGATCCCAGCCCAGACCCACTAAATCAGAAACTCTGGGGATTGGAGGCCAGTAATCTGTTTCACTGAGTCTTCCAGTGGATACTGGTGGACGCGAATGTTTCAGCACCACTTTCATCATCAGATATATAGTTTCATTCTCCAGTAATGACATGAAGCATGAAGAAAATGAAGCATGAAGAAAATGATGAGTAAATAAATTCATAAATAAATAAAAATATTATTGTTTTATTTCCATCTGGGGCTGGTAGGAAATGGGAATAGTGAACATGTTCATTGAAGATGAACAAATTCATTCATTCATTCATTTAATCATCTATTGGATATTCATTTCTTGAGGATTATATGCCAGGCACTACCCTAGGAACAATAAAATGTAGTTAAAAACACACAGGTGTGCAGTTTCTACTTGTATCATCTTACAATCTAGAAAGGGAGGCTGTCGCATAACAAATAATGACACAAGTATTAACTTGTGCTTGTCCTAAGGACTATGAAAGGGAAGAGGAGTGAGTCAGGAAAGCAGAAGGGGGCCCAGACCTAACCTTACAAAAACTCTTAGAGACAGTGACACTGGAGTCGGGACACTGTCTAGTGAAGCGGGTTGAGAGTGACGACTGTAACGGGGAGAAGGCGCGAGTGCCCCAGTAGAGGAAGAAGCCTTCTCAAAGTCCCCAGTTCAGCACACATGGGATCCCAGGATGGGAGGGTATTCCTGAAGGGGAGTCTCAGGTGTGCCCCCTGTGGACCAGTTTTTACATTAACGTCTCCACTCTGGGCGCCCACACCACGTGTAGGGCAAAGTCAGAACCTGCCCCCATAGGACCCCGCAGAATTTCAGCTTCTCACAAAGGACGCTTTTCCCACCCAGAGCACCAGATAGAAGCTCGGCTCCCTTTTTGCACCCCTACACCAGCAGGTGTAGAGTTCTGAGTTCCCATTTCCCTGACAGGTAAGTTCTGCATGAAGCCGGGAGCTCCACACACACAGGATACCAGGGACTGCTGAGCCACCACACCTGTCCACCATGCTAGCTTTCTGTTCCTCTTTCTTCCCCCTACTACTCGAAGCTCTTTTTTCTTTTTTTCCAGCTCAGCGACAATTCTTTTTCTTGCTATATGTTACCCAGAATTTCTCTATAATTAGAGAGAAGCCATGAGAATGGTTTTGCCACATCAGTTCTACCCCACTGCATTTACTTTACTTTTTAAATCCTCCCAAATCAAATCAGGCATCACTACCATCACCTCCAGAGTAGCCTGTGCCTCCCAGCAGAACTTGAAGCAAGGCCAGGTGCAATAGCTCACACCTATAATCCTAGCACTTTGGGAAACCAAGGCAGGAGTATCACTTGAGCCCAAGCATTCAAGATCAGCCTGGGCAACATAGCAAGACCTCGTCTCTTCAAAATATCAAAAGATTAGCCAGGTGTGGTGGTGCACATCTGTAGTCTCAGCTACTCTGGAGGCTGAGGTGGGAGTATCGCCTGACCCCAGGAGGTTGAGGCTGCAGTGAACTGTGATCATGCCACTGCATTCCAGCCTGGGTGACAGAGTGAAACACCCGACTCAAAAAAGTAATTGAGTAAAAAAGAATCTGGACTACACAGGACTATCTTCTCTGCTTTAAGCATCTCCTCCCTTCCCCCCATCCCCAAGCTTCCAATCCCACTTAGGCACAGGCCGTCTGGCTTGCTCACCAACATTCCCACCCCTTGAGCACATAATAGGTGCTCAATAAATATTTTAGATTTGATGAATAAGTTCGCTATTAACCATCACACAATTCTACAGGTAGATTACATTGTCCCCCTTTTAAAGTTGAGACAATTGAGGCTGGGAGTGTTTATTACGTCTCTGAAGATTGGACACAAAATTACAGATCTTAAATTCAAAATCAGGGCTGCTATATCCCTAAGATCACTCTCTTCCCCACCCACCACACCGTCTCTTCAACAGCCTGGAAGTGAGTGCGACTGGACAGAAAATAGGGCTGCTTCTTTCTGCCTTGAGTCAGGATAGTGTTTGCATGATTCAAAATGAAGGGTGGGAGCCCGGGGCCATGGAAGGGTAATTGGGCTGACAGAATGGGGTGAATGCAGACATCCCTGCACGGTGGCCGAAGAAAGGAGATGCTCTCATCCCAGCAGAGTCTAATCCCTCATAAAGATGGCACCAGAGCTGGCTGACTGCATTTCTCCTGTAATTCAAAGAGCAGCAGGATCTTCCAGATGAAAAGTCAGCTCAGACCCGTGCACGCATGTCCCCGGGGCTGATCCCTGGACACAGAGCCCTAGAGCAGGCAAAGAGGGCCTCTTAGGGACCAAACTGTCACCAGGAACATCACAGGAAGAGTGGCTGACAGCTCTCTGTGACTCTCAATCCAGAAGCTCCACCTTAACTTTGCACAATGTTCAGAATTCTGAAACCTTAGCTGATTTGAATTTGTGGTTATTACCTCATCGTCATAAAAGTTGAGTGAAGAGAGGCAGGGTATAAATTGTATTTCATGATGATTTCCACCTTGCTTAAAAGTGAAATAAAAATCTGTACAACATGAGGAAAAAAATTAAAGGCAATATACAAAAAGTCTCAGGAATAGGACACAGAGTGTTTTCTCCCCCTCATTTTCTATATTGTCCTACTTTTTATTAATGAATCTGCCTCATAAATAAAACAAAATCTCACTTCAAAGGAATATAATGGTGCTTATTAAGTGCTTGTTATATGGCTATTTCATTCTGTTTTACATAACCCGAGAAAGTGCATATGATTAGCCTCATTTTACAGGTGAGAACACTAGGTTCAGACAAGCTGAAGAACTTAACCAAGCTATAGCTCATAAGTGCAAAGCCAAGGTTTAAAAACAAATTTTGGCCTACTCTAAAGCAGTACTTTCCAAGTTTGACTGCTTGTTATAATCATATGGGAAGCTTTTAAAAGTCCTGATGTCCAGGTCAATTAAATTTGAATTGTTTGGGTGCTGGACCCAGGCATCAGTACTTCTTAGATGTTCCCAGAGATTACAATGTATAGCCGATATTGAAAACTACTCCTCAAAAGCCTGTGAGCTCAACTACAATACTATATTACTTCTCCAAATATGGGGATCTCTCTCTCCAACAAATGATAAATATAAACAATTTTTTTTTTAGTTGGAGTCTCACTCTGTTGCCCAGGCTGGAGTGCAGTGGCATGCTCATGGCCACCCCAGTGTCAATCTGCTAGGCTCTGGCAATCCTTCTGCCTCTTCCAAGTAGCCGGAACTATAGGCATGTGCTACCATGCCCAGCTAGTTTTATATTTATTGTAGAGATGAGGTCTTGCCAAGTTGCCCAGGCTGGTCTAGAACCTGCGGGCTCAGGCAATCCACTTGCCTCAGCTTCCCAAAGTGCTGGAACTGCAAACTGAGCCACCAAGCCTGGCCAACATTTTTTTTTAAATACTCAATATCAGCTGGGGGCAGTGGTTCACACCTGAAATCCCAGCATTTTGGTTGATGGAGGCAAAAGGATTGCCTGAGTCCAGGGGTTCGAGACCAGCCTGGGCAACTTTGCGAGACTTAATCTCTACAATAAATCAAAAATAATTCGCTGGGTGTGGTGGTGTACGCCTGTGATTCTAGCTACTTGGAAGGTTGAGGTGGAAGAATCACCTGAGCCCAGCAGGTCGAGGCTGTGGTGGCCATGAGCATGCTACTGCACTCCAGCCTGGGTGACAGAGTGAGACACTGACTGAAAAAAAATCCTCAATACCAACAAACATTGCCTGAGCACATAATGAGGACCCTGTCGATTTCAGAGCCTTGTCCACATGCCTTGTCCACATGCCCAGATCAGCCCATAGAGCAAGAGTAGACACCCCATGGAAGCAGCACTTGCCAAGCTGAGTAGGGAAGAGAGTAATGAGACTGAGAAGAGATTCCTGAAGGCTGGACTCTTTTCAAAAACTTTCCCAGTTGATCAGATTCCAGAAAGAAGGGGAAAACCTAAGCAATGAAGAGAATGAGTGACCAAAGAGAAAGTTTCAATGCACCAACGTCAGAGTGAATGTGAGTCAACTGCACCCACCATATAAAAGGCCAACGTGGCCGGGCTCGGTGGCTCAGCCTGTAATCCCAGCACTTTGGGAGGCCGAGGTGAGTAGATTGCCTGAGCCTGCGGTTTCAAGACCAACCTGGGCAACTTGACAAGACCTCATCTCTACAATAAATCAAAAAATCAGCCGGGCGTGGTAGCGCACACCTGTAGTTCCAGCTACTTGGAAGGCTGAGGTGGAAGGATCGCCGGAGCCCAGCAGGTTGAGGCTGCGGTGGCCGGGAATGGCCATTGCACTCCAGTCTGGGTGACAGAGTGAGACTCCAACTCAAAAAAAAAAAAAGGCCAACGTTACTCCTGTCGGGCCGTGATGGGACACCAGGCAACAATAGAGGGTGAGCTGCTTATTTATACAACTAAACAAGAAGGCACAGAAGAGAAAACTGAGGTCCCTGGGAGGACTAGAAGAACAGATGTCAGACTGGTGCACAGGTAAGAGGTCAAATTTAATATACACATGGATCAATGTCGAGGTCAGAGCATCGAGCTAGGAAAGAAAAAAGACTGAGCCAGCTCAAAGCAATGACTTGCAACATTAAGAAAAACAAAAATCATTTCTGGAACCCTTGCTACGCTGGAGTAATGATTTGGATTATTATTCCTCTCTCCTTCTTACTGTGATCAGGGTATACGTCCGAGCCCCATCCATTTGACGCTTGGCCATGTGACTTGTTTTGGCCAACGGGATAGAAGCAAAGGCTGATGTGAGCAAAAGCTGACATGAACTTGTGCGGTGGGGCTTGCTCTCTTGTGCTCCTGCCCTTCACACTTTAAAGAACAGTTCTTGAGTAGTGGCTGGTCCAAGGAGGATGAGGGATAGGTAGAAACTTTAACAACCTACAGCCAACTTGCAGATGTATGGGCAGGAAGTAGACACTTATCAGGGTGTGCCTCTGAAATTCTGAGGGTGTTTGTTACATGGTATTATTGCAGCAAGAGCTGCCTGAGACACTTGATTGTCTCATTGCAGCCTCACCATGAGATAGGAATTAATCAGGACTAGTGTCCTAAAATAGATAGCAAAGTTAATTTCTCAGGTCAGGTGGCTGAAACAGTTTCTCTAGACAGGTGGATAGCCTGGTTTTCTCTCCCACAGAGAAAACAGGATGTGGGTAAGAACTGGTTAGAGCCAGTTACCTGAACTTGGCCCTCATTATACCCCCATTCTAAATGACACAACCTCCAGCACCATGACAGCTCCAACCCTGCACATTTTTAGTAACAAACTGGGTGGACCCCAATTCTTAGAAATCTCTAGCTCTTTCCCAAGGAACCCATGAAGACTCCACCCCCCTACTTAACATATAATCAGGAAAGAACCACAAAAGTAAAATCCTAGCAAAACAAATAGTTTAAATGGTGCTTTGCACATAGCCAGCACATAAATATTATCTATTGTTATTTTGGGGGTTGCACTGAGAGCTTTTCACCATCCATAACATCACTATAACCCTACGCTCCAGGGATCTAATCTCCAAAGATCAAGCCATTCTGACCACCATGCTTTTGCCCTTGTTGGGCTCCTGTCTGGAATGACTTCCCTTTTTACTTTCACCCATCCAAATCTTTCAAAACCTTGCTCCTCTACCTCCTTCAAGAAATTCATGCTACCATTTCCTATCTCTGAGCCCATGCAGCAGTTGGAAATCCCATAGATTGCCATGGACTTGATACTTAATTATGCATGGCTGTGATATCTCAGTACTGCATCCTGGGCACATCTTGTCTGCACTGTTGTGACTGCAGACTTCTTGATGGCAGGTGCTTCACTCCATATGCCTTGGGCACCCACACTGTGTTGGGCACTTAGGAGAAAAGAAAATGAAAATGTGTCATATTGAACCGAATAATTCATCTGAGGCCCAATCAACATCTCGGGTCATGGGAGCAGGGGGTGGTCAGTGATGAAGCCAGGAGTGGGTCTCCCCAGAGCTCTGATTTTTCCAAGCAGTGGAGGAACGACTGCTACTCGGCAATTTGGCAGTTTGCATACAGATGACATTCTACAGAATGCAGGTGCCTGCCTTTTCACCACAGAGGCCAATTAAGTGCTCCACATTTTAAAAGAGACTGTTTAAGAAATGCCTGTGAGAACAATTAAGAGCACAAAACACTGTAAATGAAACTGGAAGTTATCAAAAGCTATTGGAAGAAGTTGAAGCAGGTGGCCAGTGGCCTCATGGGAGGTGATAGCGTCCAGTGGAACAGAAGCCAACAGTCACGGGTTCCAGTCCCAGCAGAGCCTCTCTCAGGCCATGACACCTCAGGCATGCATGCCCCACAACTTCTCCGAACAAAAGCTCTCTCAATTATGCAACAGAGATAATAATAGTACTTGTCTCATAGGGTAGTTGTTAAGGTTGGATGTATTAATATATGTAAAGTAATTAAAACAGTGCCTAGCACTTAAGTGCTCAATGACCGTTGGTTGCTATGATAATGAGCATTAATATAGTATTATATAGGCTCCAAAATAGCAAGAACCTTTGCCACCTTGTTTTCTCAGCACCCCCACTCCTCCAGCACATAGGAGGAACTCAATCAATGCCTGTTGAGTGATTGAATTAAATGGCACGCTTAGCAGGTGACAGGTTATGGTCTGGATCAGCCATCAGACCTGTGGACTCCTTCCTTTCCACAGGCAGAGTCTCAGGAGGCCTCTAGTAAGTTTCAACTCCCAGCCCACCCCCTCCTGGCTCATGTGCACAGCCTCTCCTGGCAAAAGGTCCATCCTGCCACGCCAGATCTAGTTCCTGCCTCTGATCCAGTCCCCTTTGAACTTGTTGCTTTGGGCCGTTTTTAGAATGCCAGATCCTACCTTCTGAAACTGCATCTTTCCTTCTTGGTATTTGACAGCTGCTGGTCAGCCCATCCTACTGTCTTAGCCTGCCTGGTTCCTGGAACCCCATACCCCAGTCCTGATGCTCCCCAATCACCCAGGGCCCAAGGTCCAAACAGCCCTCTCTGGTTCCACCCTGGGATTTTGGAATTGTATAGACCTGGGTTTAATAATTTCTGAAATCCAGTATCTTACTAACTGGTGCCCTTGTGCCATGGACCTCATCTCTCTGACCTCAGTTTCCTCACCTGAAAAGTGGGATAATAATACCCACTCGTTGATAAAAAAAATTAAATGCTTGTAACATGCCCTGGCAGAGAGTCTGCACATAAAAGAGAATGGTCCAATGCTAATTTCTTCTCCGTTTGCTTCTTCCACAATACAGTAGAATCACTAGAGCCCCATAAAAACAGTGGATGAGCCATTTGGCCGGCAAGATTGAAATCGCTAGCATCAAGTCTATTTCTCCAAAAGAGAACAGTACTTCGTCATAAAACTGAGTTGTGGTGGTGTGCTAGGGAAAGCTGTTCTCTGCAGCCTTACTGGGCAAGATAAAGAGCACATCCTCAGAGGCCAGGGGACAGGCTTATTAATAGGAGGAAAGCCAGGGGGAGCTGCTGGAGAGGCAGGGTGGCTTATCAGCGTGAAATAGTGTGTACTCGCAGATAAGATCACCCACAGAGCAGCCAAGAGGCCACTTCAGAAATAAAAAATGGTAACGAATACTGGGATAGGACAGGAAAATCAGTAGACCTCAAGCGCTGGACTATGATTTCTGTCAGGATGGCAACATCAGAATCACTGGGCCAGTGATGGGGGCGGGGGCATGTCAGATAGAGAATCCAGAACTCTTCCCTAAAGTTTCTAGTCCAATAAGTCTAAGGTGGTGCCTTGGGGATCCATTAGCAATTTCTAAGAAAATCGCAGTTGATGCTGCTAAGGGAGCAGCCGGGTTTGGGACTGAGGATCATTTTATAATTAGTTTAGTAGCAACCCACAAACCTGGATATATATATTCATTTGTTTAACAATGATCCATTGCATGTTTACTATATTTTTTGGTGAGCAAGAAATAAGAAGAAAACTCATGTTCCTCATCAAGCTCACAGTTGACTACTGGAGACACCAGCCAAACAACAATCACTCAGTCATTCCTTCATTCAAAAATTAAGTGCCTACTATGTGCCAGGCTCTGTGCTAAGGAAGTGGAATTTTTATTGGACCTTTAAAAAATGGAGAGTAACAAGAAATTTGGGAGAAAATTATATCTTATATTTCAGTCTAACCAAGGAAGGCATCACTGTTTCTTCCTCCTCCTCCTCCTCCTCCTCCTCCTCCTCCTCCTCCTTCTTCTCCTCCATCTTCTTTTTCTTTTTCAGAATGATGTCCTATATTATTTCCTGAGAGGAGAGAGAAAGGTTTCCTAAAGTTCAGAGAAAAGATAATGCTTCCAAGATAATGCTTCTAAACTTTCCTAAAGTTCAGAGAAAAGATAATGCTACCCAGGCTTGGGAGAAAGGTTTGCACAGTTGAAATACTGGTAGTATGTTCCCCAATTTTATTAGTGAGGTAGAAAAGAATGAGGAGTTTCAAAGAGAAAAATAGTAATAATAGCAGCAGTCATAATATCTGACACATTGAGCACTTACTATGTGCCAGGCACTGATCTCAGGATTGAACATGTATAAACGAAGAGAGCCCTTTTATTTACTACTGGAGAAGGTAGCAAAGGCATCAGCCCTTTGGAAAGATAATGTCACAGTTATGTCAATGACCTTAAAAAGTATCCCTGCCATTTGACTATGTTGTTTCCTTTCAGGAAACTATCACAAAGGCTTCATGCACAAAGATGTGAGGTACTGGTTATAATGGCACAAAATCCGGAGGCTGGCCAGGCATGGTGGCTGAAGCCTGTAATCCCAGCATTTTGGGAGGCTGAGACGAAAGGATTGCCTGAGCCTAAGGGTTTGAGACCAGCCTGGACAACTTGGTGAGAACTTGTCTCTACAATATATCAAAAAATTAGCCAGGCATGGTAGCATGTGCCTGTAGTTCCGGCTACTTGGAAGGCTGAGGCAGAAGGATTGCCTGAACCCAGCAGGTTGATGCTGGGGTGGCCGTGAGTATACCACTGCACTCCAGCCTGGGTGACAGAGTGAGACTCTGACTCAAAAAAAAAAAACCCAGAGGCAAACTAGTATCCAACAGTAGGGGTTTGCTTAAATTACTTCTGGTACATCCATGTGACAGAAGAATGAGGTGACTCTCTACTGGCTTAGAACCATTTCCAAGATTAATCATTAAGGGAATAATGCAAGGTGCAATTGTGAAATATACATTATTGTGAAGTAAATCACCATGCTGCACAATAGGTCACTAGAACTAATCCCTCCTGTCTAACTGAAACTTTGTACTCTTTGACTAACATCCTTTCCTCATCTACCAAGTCCCTCCTATTGCTAAAAGAGTAGATTTTAAATGTTCTCATCACAAAGAAACAATAAGAATGTGTGGTGATGGCTATGTTAATTAGTCTGATTTGATTATCCCATGATGTATGCATGTATCATAACATCACATTGTACCCCACAAATATGCACACCTACTTGTCAATTAAAAAGAAAATAAGCTTTAAAATGCAAGGTGCAGAAGCATATGCACTACCTTTTAAATGTTACATTGTATGCATGTATTAATTTTTCAAAAGCAATTTAAAGCAATATGTTAAACTATAGAGTGTAACCCAATGATCTACATAGGAACAAGAAAGTTTGGGAAAGAATTTTGGGAAAATGTTACTGGCTTTGGGGGGTAGAAGACAACTGGGTAATTTTTTCTCCCATCTTTCTCTATTTTTAAATTTAGGTGTATGGTAGAATGAAAGATTTTTATCATAGAAAAATAGACATTTCTTAAATAAAATAAATCCTGGGTCCAGGCTAGGGATTTACTTAGATTTTTCTTAAACCTTAGAACACATATAAGAAGGGACTCATGATCAAGAAAGAAACACCAAAGAATAGAAGAAAATGGTCAAGAATATGGTCAGGAAGGCATAAATCCTATAATAAGTTGCCAAAAAAATACCCTCAAAATTGGGTCTTAAAGCATCATTCAGAGGTTTGTTACTGTTTTGTTCTAAGTATATTGGTTAAGACTTTTTGTTGAAATTAACTAGCATCCCCAGTCAAACTGGATTAAGCAAAAGAGGAAATTTACCAGCTCACGTAATTGAAAAGCTCTGGGGAAAGACTGACCTCAGGAAGACTGGCTTTGTTCTGTGGTTAGCTCGCACCTTAACCAACTTTCTCTTGGCTCAGCCTAGCTGGAGTCTGATGGGGGCATTTTCCATGATCGGGGCTCTGAGAAGCCCATGTTCGCTCTGCTTTCTAAATAAGAAGTTCTAGAAAAGAGCCTTTGCCTCTTCCCCAGCAGATGCAGCAGTATCTACTGCACATAATTGGGTCACATGCCCATCTCTGAAACAACCCCTGGTGACAGGGGAATGCAATGCTCTGGCTGCCCGGAATGGAACAACACCATCAGAAGCATGTCATTCCACAGGAAAAGCAGGTACTGGAAGTGAAGACTGGGCACTGGACAGTAACAGAGAAAATTGCAATGTCATGTGTGTGCATTTCTTCAAGTTGAAAAATAAATAAATAAGAGTAAAATGAAAAAAAAATACACCATTAAGAGGAATTTGAAATCTGAGATGAATGGGCAATGAGTGAGAAAATGTTGCTTTAAATGAGTTCAAATTCTCAGGCATGAGTTTCAGAATCCATGCTCATGCCCACAGAGCAACTGTCAAAGACCCAAACTGTGACAGATATGAGAGAAACCAAAAAGCTGGAGAAAGGTCACTAGGCCCTCTGTTTTCACAAAGGGGATAGGATTGAATTGGAAGTTCTCCAAGAAAAAGACACAGGCATTGATTTCTAAGGATTTTTTAACTAACTGAATTTTTAATTGAAAATGTATATACTGCATTCTTTGTGGGCAACATGATGTTTTGATATATATATACATTGTAGAATGACTGAATTGAGCTAATTAACATGCATTACCTCACACACTTATTTTTGTGGTAGGACACTTAAAATCTACTCTCTAAAGTGATTTTCAATCCCAAAGGATACAATACATTATTATTCACTACAGTCACCAGGTTGCACCACAGATCTCTTAAACTTATTAACTGAGGAAATTACTGAACAATTATAAAATAGTAGATTAATGAGGGCTTAGAGAAGATTGATCAATAAACTACCATAAACTCACCAAAACACGCTGCATAGGATTATCAGATCAGAACCTCTAGAGAAACCCCATTTAAAAATAGCACGTTATTTTCAGAAAATCGCTTGAAAATTTGAAAACAAGTTCTTAGTCTAAATTTTTGAACAGATAGGAGAAACATAGGTGTGAATTGGTAGCTGATCAGGTATCCATGCCAACCAAATGTCATCATCATCGTCATCATCACCATCATCATAGACATCTGAGAGTTTTTACCTTGTGTCAGTTACCAGGCTATATGGCAACACTATCTCACTTAACCCTCTAAGCCAACAGTCCACAACCTTTTTGGCCTCAAGGACCAGTTTCATGGAAGACCATTTTTGCATGGGAGTTGGAGGGTGGGAATCATCAGGTGCCTACAACCTAGATCCCTTGCAAACGCAGTTCACAATAGGGTTCGCGCTCCTAAGACAACCTCATGCCCCCACTGATCTGACAACTGATGGAGCTCTGATCACCAGTCTCTCGACTGCTGTGTGGCCGGGTTCCTAATAGGTCACAGACCAGTACTGGCTGCAGCCTAGGGGTTGGGGACCTCTGCTCTAAGCAATGCTAGAAAGTTGGTGTTTATTAGCCCCTTTTGGAGGTGACAACACTGAGACTCAAGAGGCAAAACAACTTGTCCCACCAGCAAATAATGGAGCTGGCATCCTGACCCAGATCTGTCCAACTGCAAAACCTTTCCTCTCATCAGTTGTTAACATTACTCTAAAGAAAATCCTGCCTTAAATGTGTGAAAATGTCCTCAGCTCACCCTTTCTCTGTGGTAGGACACAGGCATTTAAAGGTGTACCAAGAAAGTCAGCACCCCCTAGAGGGCAGAAGGTTTGCATCTGAAGTGTGGGAGGGGGCAAGATGCTTCCTCCCACCTGTGTCTGGCACTTTTTTTCTAGGAAACCTACTCATTTCTGTTCTTCTTTCTTCTTCTTCCTCTTCCCCCCTTATTTTTTCCAATATTTTACTTCTTTATCTTATTCAATATTTTATTTTACTTATGTGGTGTCTTAATTACCAAAGTAATGCATGCTCATTGTAAAGCTGCCAAGCAATAAGTGCATAGTAAAAAGCAAGAGCTCCAACCCCCAGAAAACTGCTGGGAACAGTCTGGCACATACCCTTCCACAATGTCTACCATGCACAAATAAATAAAGCATATTAAATACAATGATGCATCTTTATAGAGAAGTGCTGGGATGTGTGCTTGAGCACCCAGCAGCCTTGCCTGGTCTCTAGAGCATGTGTTTGGTGTGATTGTGGATGCTTCCCAGACCTTGTTTACTACTCCCTCTATCCATTCCTTGCCAGTCCACAAAGGTCTACATGCCAGGTGCCATGCTAGGTGCTCATAATGCAGCTGTGAACCAGGCCAGACACAATGCCCTTCCTGGAAACAAAATCTGGGCTCCAAAAATGGTGGTTCTAACTCAGTTTAAGAAATGCATTTACCAAGCACCTTCTCTGTACCAGCCCTTGCAGGGGACAAGATGTTACAGATACATCAGACACAGCACTGCTCTGAAGTGCTCATGGAACAATAGAAAAGACAGACCAGAAAATGGAATTTATTATTTGTACTTTTAGTTTATTTTTATTATATTATTGTTATAACAAAATTTACTGAGCACTTCCTATGTGCCAAGTACTATACTAAGCACTGTATATGCATTAACTAGTTTACACTTTGAGGTAGGTATGAGGACTATTCTCATCTCACAGAAGTAAACACTGAGGACAAGTGACTTGCTCGAGGTCTCACAGCTGGTGAATGACTGGGCTTTGACTTAGGCCCAGCTCTGTCTCCAAGACTGCTCTTCTTTTAACTACCATGCTATTCTATTCTGCAGCCTTCTCTTTTGCTCCCTCATCAGCAGATTTCTACAGACCCCACATGACTCAGATCTGCCCCAATTTATTTGTATCTGACTCTTCATGCTTTAGGGAAAAACCTTGCTTGAACTATATTGATAGCTACAATGACTGAAAATTGTGTCATGGATAACACAGAGTCTCTGTTCCCAGGTCACCTAGAGAGTCTGAAATAGTCCTGTGTTGTGCATTCCACTTGGAAGGTCAACATTCAGGGTCACACTCCTTCTGAGCCTTAAAAATCAGGGTCATTCAATAAATTAGGGGGTGCAAGCCCTCCATGGGAGTTGGATTAATAACCTGTAAGCTTCTGCTCATCTCTGAACTTGTATGATTTTTAGAGTTCAGCAAGGCACAAAAACTTGATAAGGATTCTGGTCATAAGAAGCCTTGGTCATTTAATGACAAAGACAAACTGGTCAACATTGCATTATCAAGGTATTTTTAGATGCAACCAAGTCATGCTTTTACCCATGATCATATCCTCATCACCTCCCTGCTCCTGCCCTGCAGCAATCACTGTCTCCCAGTTCTAGGTTGCAAACGCTCTTCAGATAACTCCCTGCCCTGTAAGATTCCCCAGACACCTTTCCCTTGACTGCAGATGCATTGTTATCTGTCTCCATATAAAGGTCTTTCTGCTGCCTGAGCTGAGGTTAGCTTGTTCTATCAGGATCTCTTCTTCCATTGTGCAATTCCTTCCCCAAGTTCCTGTGCTTTGGTCAGACCCTTCAATGCATTTCAGCAACATGCTACTGAGCTTCTACTCTGGGCTGGGCACCAGGCTAGGCAGGGGATAGCAAGATGAGTGAGATTCAGGCCTTATGAGATACAGGGCACTCACACTCAGAAAGAAAAAGCAGATGACTTACAGTAAAAGGAAAATAATAATGTGCTTCCCATATAGAAGGAAAAATAAGATACAGAGGAAGAAGTTATTTCTTCTCTTTGGAGAGGGTAGGAAACAACAAATGGGCATTTCCACAAGGGAGGGTTTTAAAGGCTGAGTAGGCATTTTCCAGGGAGAAAGAGAGGAAAGGCTATTTCTGGAAAACAAAGGCAGAAAATTCTGAAATATGTGATAGGAGGTGGGAAGAAGAGAGAGCTACACATAATTCAGTAAAGCTATAGTATTAAGCACGGGGAACAGGTTGGTAGAAAATGAGCATGAGAAATTGTCATGGTCTCCTGAGTACTTTATCTGCTTATTAGTATAAGTTTCTTTAGGTTTTGAAATAACTTTATCTGACGACAGAAAAGTTGTAAGATTGGTATAAAGAACTCTCATATACACACCCTTTGTACTTAGTCTTCCCCGAATACTATTTTTTACCACACTTGCTTTATCATCTTTTCCCAATATTTATATCCTGAATTTGGATTTTTTTTAATCATTTGAGAGTGAGTTGGGGTCATGATATTCCTTTATCCCTAAATAGTTCAGTGTGTATTTCCTAAAACTAAAGTCATTTATTAGGTCACTGCTATAGAAAGTCAGGCAATTTACATTGACTTAAATCTATTTTCTAATCCCCAAAGCTTATTCACATTTTGCCAATTCTTCCAATAATTTCCTTTATAGCCAAAAAAAAAAGTTGACCACCCTATTTATAATTGGAATCCTACCCTTCCCAGCATGCCCTGGCTCTGATATATATATATTCTAACATACAACATTTTTTCTATTTTTAAAGTGCCTCTCCCATCCCATTATCTCACTAGCATGTAAATCTTATGAGGTCTTGGACAATTTCAGAAAAACCCATTCTGAAATAATGGAAATTAAGAACTTCATTCTGGAAATTAGCAACATACTAACAAGCATAGGAAGCAGGATCAACCAGGCAGAGGAAATAATCTCAGAGCTTGAAGATCAAAATATGGAATTAATCCAATCTGTCAAAAACATAGAAAAATGCTCAAAAAAAGGAGCAAAGTCTCTGAGAGATGTGAAACTATGTCAAGAAGTCAAATCTATGCCTGATTAATATCTCTGAAGCAAAAGGGAAACTGAGAACACCACATTCTGATAACTGAGAACAAGCATTCCATGAGGTCATCCAAGAAAACTTCCCACATCTTGCTAGAGAGGCAATCATTAAAGCACAAAAGATTCAAAGAACCCTCTCAAGATATCACATTAAACACCATCCCCAAGACACATAGTAATCCACCTCCACAAAGTATGCATGAAAGAAAAAATCCTAAAGGCAGCAAGAGAGAAAAGTCAGACTACCTACCAGACTTATCTGCAGAAACACTGCAAACCAGAAAAGACTGGCAACCAGTTTTTAATCATTAAAAATAAGCAATTCCAGCCAAGAATTTCCAACACACCAAGCTAAGCTTCATCAGTAATGGAGAATTAAAATCCTTCCCAGACATCCGATCCCTAAGAAAATATGCTGACTCCAGACCAGCCCTTTAGTAAACACGTAAGAAAGTACTGTACCCAGAAGAAAAAGGAGAAAAAGGAACAGTCATACCCACCACAAAAGTACAGGCAAGTTCAGAGTTAACCAAGTAAAAAGGGCACTCGCAAAACTGAAAATACACACATATATGGCCAGGCTCAGTGGCTTTGCCTGTAATTCCAGCACTTTGGGAGGCTGAGGCAAGTGGATTGCCTGAGCCCATGGGCTTGAAACCCACCTGGGCAGCTTGGGAAGATCTCATCTCTACAATAAATCAAAAATTAGCCGGGCATGGTAGCACACACCTTTAGTTCTGACTACCTGGAAGGCTGAGGTGGAAGGATCACCGGAGCCCAGCAGGTCGAGGCTGCAGTGACCGGGAGCATGCCACTGCACTCCAGTCTGGGTGACAGAGTGAGACTCCAACTCAAAAAAAAAGAAAAGAAAAGAAAATACACACATATATAAATACAAAAGTAAATGGGAAACAAAGAAATTCCCTAAGAACTCTATGGCAGAGATAAACACTCACATTTCAGAAATCACTTTGAATGTGAATGGACTAAATTTGACACTGAAGAGACATAGAGTGGTAAACTGGATAAAGAAGCATGATCCAGCAGTCTGCTACATCCAAGAAACTCATCTCACTGCAAAGGACATCCACAAGCTCAAAGCTGGGGATGGGAAAAGATCTTTCAGGCAAATGGAAAACAAAAGAGAGCAGATATAGCTATTCTGATATCAGACAAAGCACACTTCAAACCATCAACAGCTAAAAAGGACACTTCATAATGATAAAAGGCTCAATCCACCAGCAAAAAAAAAAAAAAAATTTTTTTCATCTTAAACACAGGAGCACCAACTACTAAGTCAACCAAGAGAGGACATCGACTCTCAACAATCATACTTGGAGAACTAAGTACCCCACTAACAGCTTTAGATAGACCACTGAGGGAAAAAGAAGAAGGAGGAGGAGGAGGAGGAGGAGGAGGAAGAGGAGGAGGAGGAGGAGGAAGAGAAGGAGAAGGAGAAGAAGGAGAAGGAGGAGAAGAAGAAGAAGAAGAAGAAGAACCTTAACTCAACACTCAATCAATGTATTTAATAGACATCTACAGAACACTCCACTCAATATCTACAATGTATACATTCTACTCATCATCACGTGGAAAATATTCCAAGATTGATCACATTCTTGGACACAAGTCAAGCATAGACAAATTCCAGAAGATGAACTTTACAGCAACCTGGATGGACTTAGGGTCTATAATGCTCAGTGATCTATCACAGAAACAAAGAAGTGAGTACCACATATTCTCACTCATAAGCAGATCCTGAACACTTATCATAATACTATAAGAAAGGGATTGGCAGTAGTGGGATACTGCCAGGGGAGGGTGCACATTTCATCAACAAGGAGACCTGATTTCAAATCAGGTGAAGTGGGGACCAAGGGGAGACCCAAACTTTACCTGTAGAATATATACCTAACCCTGAATTGCACCCCACATCTTGAAAAATTAAAAAAATAATAATACCATGCATCTTCTCAGATCACAGTGGAATAAAAATAAATATAGCCACAAACAAGATTTTCCCAAAACACACAAAGACATGGACAATAAACAAAATGCTGCTGGATGACTTCTGGGTCAACATAAAAATCAAAGCAGAAATAAAAATATTCCTAAAAACAAATGAAAACAAAGAAAAATGTTATCAGAATCAGTGGAATGCCATGAAAGCAATATTAAGAGGAAAATTCAGCCAGGCTCAGTGGCTCAGCCTGTAATCCCGCGCCTTTGGGAGGCTGAGGTGAGTGGATTGCCTGAGCCCGCAGGTTCGAGACCTGCCTGGGCAGCAAGACTTCATCCCAACAATAAATCAAAAAATCAACCGGGTGTGGTAGCACATGCCTGTAATTCCGGCTACTCGGAAGGCTGAGGCGGAAGGATCGCCCGGAGCCCAGCAGGCGAGGCTGCGGTGGCTGGGAGCGGCCGTTGCACTCCAGTCTGGGTGACAGAGTGAGACTCCAACTCAAAAAAAAAAAAGAAAAAGGAAAATTCATAAAAATACGCACAGACAACAAGAACACAAGTAAACAGCCTAACATCATACCTAAAGGAGCTGCAAAGGCAAAATTATCTAAATCCTAATTTGAGTAGAAGAATCCAGATCACCAAGATAAAAATCAAAATTGCAGGATATAGAAGACAAAAATATCACAGAAATGATCAACAAGACAAAAAGCTGGTTCTTTAAAAAAAAATAGATAAGATTGGCAGACCCTGACAAAGTTGACTAAAAAAGAGAGAGATAAAGTCCAAATAAGCACAATTAGAAATGCAAAAGGCAAAGTCACAACTGACCCTGAAGAAATTCAAAAGGTTGTCAGAGATGACTATGAACATCTGAATGCAAATAAAGTAGAAAACCTACAGGAAATGGAGGAGTTTATGACATCACACAATCTCCCAAGATTGAAAGAAGAATTTGAAATTTTAAACAAACCAATAACAATCCAGGAAATCGACTCAATCATAAGAATTGTCCTGCCCAAAAAGCCCCGGATCAGATGGCTTCCCTGCTGAATTCTACAAGACACAATGAAGGAACTGATATCAATCTAATTGAAAGTATTCCAGATAATCAAGAATGATGGAATTCTCCCCCATTTTATGAAGCTCACATCATACTGATACCCAAACCTGGCAAAGACCCAACAAGAAAAGGGAATTACAGACCAATCTCCTTGGTGAAGAGAGACACAAAAATTCTCAAAAAGAGTCTAGCAAATCAGATCCAACAACATATCTCAAGGATCATTCACCATGACCAGGTGGGATTCATTCCTGGGATGCAGGGCTGGTTCAACATTCACAAAACTATAAACATAATTCAACACATTAACAGATGTAAAACCAAGAACCACATGATTAGACACAGAAAAACTTTCAACACAATCCAGCATCCCCTCATGATAAAAACTCTTGAGCACCTAGGCATAGAAGGAACAATCCTCAAAACAGTAAGAGCCATCAGTGATAAACCTACAGCCAACACTTGCTCAATGGACAGAAATTGGAAACATTTCCCCTAATAAGGGGAGCAAGAAAGAATGTCTACTCTCACCTCTCATGTTCAATATCATGCTAAGTCCTAACCAGAGCAATCAAACAAGAGAAGGAAATTGAAGGTATCCAAAGAGGAAAAGAGAAAGTTAAACTGTTCCTTTTTGTGGACAATATAATCCTATATCTTGAAAACCTTAGAGACTCTGTCAAAAACCTCCTCACACTGATAAAAACATTGGTAAAGTCTCAGGTTACAAAACCAACATACAAAATACAGTTGCATTTCTATACACCAGTAACTAACAGGCAGAGAACTAAATGAAAAGCATAATTCCATTCACAATAGCGACAAAAATAATGAAATATCTTGACAACAAACTAACCAGAGAAGTGAAGGATCTTTACAACAAGAGCTACATAACTTTGTTCAAAGAAATCAAAGATGACACAAACAAATTGAAAAACATCCCATGCTCATGGATTGGAAGAATCAATATTGTCAAGATGCCCATCCTACCCAAGACAATCTACAGATCCAATCTAATACCCATCAAATTACCAACATCAATTTTCTCATACCTGGAAATGACAATACAGAAATTCATATGGAAAAAAAGAACATGAATAGCCAAAACAATCCTCAGCAAAAGGAATAAATTGGGAGGCATCATACTTCCAGACATTAAATTTTATGACAAGGCTCCAGTAACCAAAACAACCTGCTATTGGTAAAAGAATCAACGTGTAGACCAATGGAACAGAACACAGTTTCCAGAAACAAAAACACAAACTGTCAACCAACTTATCTTCAACAAAGTCACCAATAACAACCACTGGGGAAAGGAGACCATATTTAGCAAATGGTGCTGGGAAAACTGACTGACAGAAGAATGAAACTGGGTCCCTTCCTAGCATACATAAAAATCAACTCAAAATGGATCAAAGACCTAAACATAAAATCTCAAACTATAAGAATCCTGGAAAAAAATATGGGAAACACCCTTACACACATTGGAGTAGGCAACGAATTATTGACTAAGTCTCCAAAAGTGAATGCCATAAAAGATACAATAGACAAGTAAGACCTCATTAAATTTCAAGGTCTTGAACAGCAAAAGAAACCATCCAGAGAATAAAGAGACAACCCACAGAATGGGGAAAAAATGTTTGCAAATTATACATCTGTCAAAGACCTAACATCTAGGACCTACAAGAAAAGCAAACAAAGTGAAAGGAAAAAACAATTCCATTAAAAAGTGGTCAAAGAACATGAACAGACACTTCTCAAAAGATGACATACAAGCAGCCAACAGTTACATGAAAAATGCTCAGCCTCACAAATCATCAGAGAGATGCAAATCAAAACTGCAATGAGATACCACCCAACTCCAGTAAAGATGGCTAGCATTAATAAGTCAAAAAACAGTTGCTGGCATGGGAGCAGAGAAAAGGGAAAACTTCCACTGTTAGTGGAAGTGCAAGCCAGTTCAACCTCTATGGAAAAAGAACTAAAAATTGACTTCCATAAGATCCAGTAATCCCTTTTCTGCATATGCATGCTTATTGCTGCACTATTCACAATAGCAAAAACATGAAACCAACCCTACTGCCCATTGAAAGTGGACTGGATAAAGGAAATGTGGTGCATATACATGATGGAGTACCATGCAGTCATAAAGAAGAACAAAATTATAGACTGTGCAGCAAATTGGATGGAGTTGGAGACCATCATACTCAGTGAACTACTACAAAAACAAGGAACTGAATACCACATGGACTCATTCATAAGTGAGCCTTGAACATTCATCACACTAACAGAAAGGAGGGATCGGCAATCACTGGGCACTGCTAGAGGAGGGAAGGAGGGAAGGAGGGAGGAGATTGGGGGACACAATTACAACACAAAGGGTACTTGGTCCTAAACCAGGGGAAGTAAGAGCCAGCTGGAGATCCAAACTTCACCCACACACAGCCGGCTTGTATAGCTAATCCTGACTTGTACCCACATCTGTATAATAAAATAAAATTTAAAAAATGAAAATACAAAAATAAATATTTTCTTCAGGCAAAATAAATAAATAAATAAATAAAAAATTAAAAATGACATCTTTCTACTAAATTTTCCAGTTTGGTATTTCTGCTTTATGGAAGAGCTATTGAGTTTGGTGAACTTACCATCTTGATAAATAATTGTATTTCCTTCAATAAAATGCAGTTGATTCATATGGATTTGCCTATTAGATAGTATTATCATCTACAAATATTAACAGTTTTGTCCCTTTCTCTCTGGTAGTTATGCCTTCATTTACTTGTCTTCTTTTTTCTTTAAATGAATAAGACCTATGTACAATGTTGAATAGAAGTTTTGTCACTTACATTTACTAGTGAAAATGTTTCTAATATTTAAATATTAAGCATTTTTTGGGGGGGGATATAGGTTTCTAGTAGATCATCTTCATCAGGTTTTTAAATTTTTTTTCCCTGTTCCAAACTACTCCCCTCCATGGGGCCATTCAACTGGAGAAAAGGACATTACAATTTTTGCCTGGGAGACAGAGGCCCAAAAAAACGAGTGGAGCAGGATGGTGGAAAATAGAAAGAAAAAAAAAAAAAACACTCTTCTCAGTGTTTTTACATAGCAACAACAACAACAAAGAGCTCTTAGTTTTAAAAATTGTTTTAGGTGAAGTTGGGACAAAAGTGAGGCCCAAACACTACCTACACAATGACCATTTGTATACCTAACCATGAATTGTACACCACATCTTTAAAATTTAAAAAAATTTAATTAATTAATGACATTTTCAAATAGAATTCTGTGTTTGCCATGTTTAATTTGGTATTTCTCTTGTCAAACTGCATTTACATTTCTCTTAATCTTCTGGTAGATTTCCTACTCTTTCTGACTTCAAATTCTTCTCAATGAGCTATTAATTTTATTGTTTTTGTGATTCATTGTGATCTAGCATTGTTTCTTATAATTACTGCTTTTGTATTTTTTCTCTAACGTTTCAGATATTTTTTGAGTATTATAATTACCTACTCAGATAAAACTGAACCCATATTAATTTATAATTTTAAAGATAGCTTTTTGTTCCCCTTTATAGATTTTTCTGTAAAGAATTCAATATTTTTATTAAAATCTTATACATTAAATTTTAAAAATAATATTTTATAACTTTATTTCAACTTCACTATTACTTAAGAGTTAGATGTGGAGTCTGTCCATTGATAAGAAACAGCTTAGATACAATTTCTCTCCAAATTTTCAACATATCTTAACTATTTCTATTACACACAATTATCATAAGGAGATGTGGTTTATAGAAAGATATGTAGAGATGCAGGGAAAACAATTTAATTCCCTCAATGTACAGAAATAAAAAATGTAATATAAATGCACAGAGTTAATCATAAATGGCCCTTGCAATGGGGGTAAAGATCAAACTTCTCATCCAACCAGTCCCTACCAGGTGAAAGTACCCTAGAACACTGTCACAACACAGTAGGTGGCAGCCTACAAAATTCAATTGCCTAAAATGCAGTTGGAGATAAATGAAATACCAGGATGGACAAGCCTGTTCAGCTTGCCAGTCCGGCGTTCTTGAAATTCAGCTATGAATCTCATTCTGCCCAGGTCCAGCTGCAGTTGACATTACCTAGTAATAGTCATTCATTCTAGGTTTTATATGAATGGGAATGTTTCTAGGTCCTGTAGCAGGCAGGGATGTTGAAAACCACAGCAACCATACCAGGACTCTCCCAGCTACCTGTAACCTGATATGGGAGATCAAGCAAGCAGAATACAAAGACAGAGTTGCTTGTAGGATTTGCAACCAACTTTAAAGATTAAAACTTTAGCCCACCTCCATCCCTTACTTGGGACACATTTTTTAAATGTTACTAGCCCATGGATACAATTTTCCCTGTTTGACCCAATCTTTAAACCTACTTAGAGTCTGTTAACTACACAAATATTGTCAATGTATGTTTAATTCTTCCTTTTACTTTGACAACATTTATTTTATTATTATTATTATTATTATTATTATTATTATTATGGAGGGTTGGAGTCTCACTCTGTCACCCAGACTGGAGTGCAGTGGCTGCTCCCGGCCACCGCAGCCTCAACCTGCTGGGCTCCAGCGATCCTTCCGCCTCCGCCTTCCAAGTAGCTGGAACTACAGGCGTGCGCTACCACACCCGGCTAATTTTTGGATTTATTGTAGAGCTGAGGTCTCATCAAGTTGCCCAAGTGGGTCTCGAACCCGCGGGCTCAGGCAATTCATTCACCTCAGCCTCCCAAGGCGCGGAATTACAGGCTGAGCCACCGAGCCCGGCTAAACATCTATTAATCTTCACAAAAAGGATAGTTTGCATTCAGTGCCTAATCTTAATCCACCACTGGAAACAACTATCTTCTTAGAAAAAACCAAAACATAACAAAAAAGAATCTCTCAATTACTAAAGCCAGTGTCTTCACCTTTAGCTATAATGATATTATAATGATATTGCATTTTTCCACTTTTCTTGCATCTTTGGATTTTCATGTCTTTTTAATATTCTTTTTGATTCCTCTTCCTCATTCCACTATAGTTGTTTTATGTCCTCAAGCTCTGTATTTTTTCCTAGATAATATCATCTAGTTCTGTGTTCTTACTTTTCATAACAAAAATGTAATTTCTAAAATTGCATCTTGAACCTTTGTGCTCCCCTAAGCTCTGGGTCCACCAAACCTATTGCTATTGCTTATCGATTTACACATTGGTCCCCATAGGGACTTCAAATTCAATCATCTCCTTAACTTAACTCAGTTTTACATGTATGTGAGCTCTTACCATCATTCTGATTTATTTTCATATCTACAAGATGACCGTTCCAGGCCTCAAGTCTAGTAGTTTCTTGAATGCCTTAATTCCATTGACCTTCATAACAAATTCATTTTGATAATTCACCTCATGATCAAAGGTTGGATGTTGTCATCACTTGGACATTTTCTGCCTCTGAAAACTGAAATAACAATTTACTTTAATCAGTAAAACTAGTTTCATCCAAAATTCTTAATTCATTTCCAAGTTGTATTTTAGTCTTTCTTTGATAAATCCACATTCAGTATTATTATCTGAATACTATGTAAAATATTATATGTATCTATCTCTATAATACATATCTAGATAGATACACACATATTCATCTATTACACTTCCAACTTTTCTTGATTTTATAACAGCAATAATTCACTATTTATTTGTATACAATTTCATGTCTTCAATAGGAACAGCAGAGACAGCATACATATAGAATACGTGACTTTCTTAAATTGAATAGTCAATAAATCAGTAATTCTTTTGACTAATTGACTAACAATTTTTGAGTGCTCATTTGGAAAAAGTCACCACTACACTGAGGCTAAAGAGGAAATATAATACAATTCCTGCTCTTAAAGATTTTACTCAGTAGAAAAATCTAAATGTTGACTATATCAGTAACTCAATTAGGCAAGTCTGTCCTGACGATCAGTGTAGTGACAGATGGCACATTACTCTGGAGTCCAGGCCAATCACTGAGCCACCACAAGTTCTTTAGTGGTTCCAAGTTAAATATAAGATTTTATTATAAAAATGATGAGATATGAAAACTACTGGTATTCTCATATTCTACATTTTTACTTTATTCAAAAACATTAAGGCATGAATTTTAAATCATTCCTATTGACTATGATGTATTGTCTTCATATTTATTATTCATGAGCAAATTAAAATTTTCAGTTATCTCAATTTTTCTGCTTGAATGCATGCTTAAGAATATAGTTGATTTAAGGAAATACATATTAATTTTGCTTCAGTCTGCATGCATTCAAAGTTTTTGTATATTTAACTATGACATTGATAAGTTAATGTTCACCTGTGTCATACATGTTATTTTGTTCACAATCTGTCTTTATTTGTTATACCGATAATACAGACATTGCGGAAATCAGTGACCAATCACAGATCTCTACAATAACTGCAACTACCTGAGTCTGAAAGCCCTGAGTAAATCTAGCGTGCAATGCACTCTCAATGTTCTTAGAAGCTAGAGAAATTAAATCCCCTGTGCTGAACGCCTCTGGCAATTTGAGAAGATAGATTTCAGTTTCCAAATAGATGTTATCTATGTGGCTGAATAGCCTCTCTCAAGACTATAAAGTCTACAAGCAGGCTCCTACAAGTTTCCACAATGTAGAAAATCAACAACATGTTTTTAATATTCTTGTCTTTGATTGGTAACACATAAAGTAAGAAAAACAACTCACTCATGATGTTTGGAGACCAGCAAAGCAACTAAAATTCTATCAGCTTCGTTCGTCTTTATTTCCTACATTGGTATTTGTCTTTTTAACTAATTATCTTTAACATCTACACTTTGTGTTGTTACACAGATTAAATTATTGTCATTTTTAAAGCCTAGCATTACCAGAATTTTTAATGATGTGTCCATAATGGATATAGTTGAGCTTGTCTAATGACATTGCTGCTAGCCTACAATTCAGAAAAAAATCAGCATATGTATTATGACTAAATGTGTTTTGTCACAGCATTCATTTCTCACCAAACTTTATTTAGATTACCATATATCAGACCTGCCAATCACTTAATTTTTGCAGGTAAAAGAAATGTTGTATCTTCAATCACAGAAAGTAAATTAGTCTACTTCTTAAAATTCAGATTTCAGTTTTCTCTCATTCTCTTTACTGAATAGTATAATCTATTTCAAAAATTTGTTTTATGATTATTAGTAGTATTATAATTATTTTATAAGACTGTGGACATGTGTTGCAATGGTTATAAAAATGTAGTGTTTATATAAAGCCTTCATCCTAATATTCCAAAGATTTCTTTGGGGAATCTATGACTCTAAATATTTATTATTTAATTAACAAATGGTCAGTTTGCCGACAGTTTGCTCAGTCATTTTGCCCACAGTTAGTGTTTTGTTTTTTGAGAGTGTAACTGAAACTGCATACCATAAAATATTATATATTTATTAATAATTGAGATAAACAAATCATGGATTAATATAAATAATTGTTTCCTTGTTCACAGTACTCAACATTTAATAGCAAGGATACCCAAATTTAAACTATAATGTGACTAGGCTGCCTCTAAGCACTAGCTCTGTGACAAGATCACATTCAAATGAACTCTACCTGTTGGCATAATTATGTATATTGTTTGGAATTTCAAACGTTCTAAGACTCCCACAGCAAGACTTCTTAGAAGTCTCTTTTCCTCAGGTGACCAAGAACTATCCTCTCTCGCCTCACACGCAACACATCTGTCTTTTTATTTCCATTCCTTCCCTACTTTTCTTGATTAATGTCTTCCTTTTATTATCATTTTTTCTCTTTCCAGTATACATTAGTCAATGTAATCCCCAACCCTGCAGCTTTCTACCTTTTATCTCCTAAGTGTGTAACAGAATACTAGAAACTGAGGCAACAAAACCTGTGAGGTGAAGAGGAGTTGTGAATATTCTGACATTAGTATTTTCCTTTTTGGTTAACCAAATCTATTTTTTAAATCTTGTAATAACTATAAAGCATATCTTTCTTTAAAAGAGTATATTATTGCCCAAGCCCTGATTCTACCTAAAGCAGCTGTACCTCTAAAACTGTTCATGTCCCACTAGTTCCTTCACCCCCTACTAGCTCCTACTTGCCTGAAGTAAAAAATAGTGCAAGCAACAATTGCTGAAGATGTATCACATACTGGGTACAGTTCTGAGTGCTTTGCCTGCATTAATTTGTTTAGTCTTCACAACAATTCTGTGAGGCAAGCACTCTTCTTTTTCTTCTTTTGTAGATGAAAAAACAGACCCCAAGGAGTTAAATATATTGCCCCAGAACATAGGACTAGTAAGTAACAGAGCCATAATCTGAACCTAGGAAGTTAAAGAAAAAAAACTGTACATTTAACCACCATGCTGCTTAAAACCATCTGAAACTTCTTTTGGTGAGGTGATATGAATCACTGCACAACTGACGATGGAATTAGAGATTAGGTGAAAACCCCAGAAATTGGTAAGGGAGATGATTTGGCTATCATAAACAGTTACTAAAAATGTTGTAACTCATCATTCTGGAAAGATGTATATGACAGCAGTCCATAAGGTCACAGATGATATAGCTAAAATAAGTAAGGACTTGTTTAATGAATTTTGGCTTATCAAAATTTGTGTAGAACCTTGGAAATTTAGAGGAAAGAGTGTGTGAATGTAAAAAAGGTACTGCCTGATGGCAAATGACAGCTGGCCAGGTTTTATACTATGCATTTCTAGGCTTTATTGCTTGCATTTTTAAAAGGGAAAACAGATTTAAATGGGTCAAGGATTCAAATCTTGGTGTCTCTGATGCTACATTCCTTACCCCTAATCCATGTGCTGTACAGTAGTTCCTCTTATCCATGGGTGTTATCTTCCAAGACTCCCAGTGGCTGTCTGAAGCCATGAATAGCACCAAATCCCATATGTACTGGTTTTTTTCCCTGTACATACACACCTATGTTAAAGTTTAATTTATAAACTGGGTGTAGTAAGAGATTAACAACTAATTGTAAAATAGAACAATTATAACAATATACTGTAATAAAAGTTATGTGACTGTGGTCTCTCTAGCTCTTTCTCAAAACATCTTATTGGGATGTAATTACCCATCTTCTTGTGAGGATATGAGATGATAATATGGTTCCATGATGAAGTGAGGTGAATGACGTACACATTGTGACATAGTGTTACACTATCATTGACCCACTCACAATAGGTGAAAAGGAGGATCATCTGTTTTGGGTGATCATAAACCACTGAGCCATGACAATGTTGATGGTTGAGTGTCAGGAGCAGACAATGCCAATGATTAACAGTGGGGGAAGGAGTAGTGAGGGTGGCAGGTAGTGTGGAGACAGTGTACAAAGTTTGGGTACCCTGGGCAAAGGGATGATTCCCATCCCAGGAAGGAGGAGATTTCATCACACCACTCAGAATGGCATGAAATTTAAAACTTACATGTTGGTTATGTCTGGTATTTTTCATATAATATTTTGAACTGTGGTTGACCATCATAACTGAAACTGAGGCAAATGAACCCTGCAATGAAGGGGTAAGGGCTACTGAACTGCCTCTCAAAGATTTCTCAAAAATTGGGCCAGAAGATAGTGATATCAGCTGACACATACATTGTATACACTAGGAACATTCACTATTCAAATAATTTTTATAAATGTTCACTTATTTAATATTTATCTCAACCCCATAAGGTAGTATTGTACCCATTTTACAGAAAACTGAGGTACACAGAGGTCACATCACTTTTACCAGGTAGCATGATTGACTCATGGAGTTGTGTTTTGAACTCAGTCAAGCTCTGGAATCCATGCTCTAAATCTCTACACTAAATCACATGAAGAGGAATTTTAATTACATCAGCATTTTTCTATGTGTGTATTAACAGATCACAATTAAAAAACAGTCCTACATCCATACTAGTTTGTTATTGTTGAATTATAAGACCCTTTAATAAGAAAATACATAATATAAATCTTCCCTAAGTATAAAATATTACTATTAGGTTAAACTATATCAAATTGCCAATGTTCAACCATTTTTAATTTACAAAAATGGCAACAAAAGATTATAATATGCAGTATCACTAGAAAAAATGGTTCACTGAAATACAAACATTTTAGAAAACTCTTAATAAAGTAAAGCCTTGAGTAGTTGACAAATATTTGTTTCTAAGGAAACTTAGAGGTATGGGAAGACATCGTCAACTTTACTAGGTTAATATTATAGAAAATCACTATGCCCTAGTAGAATCACCACAAAACAGAACTCAGAACTAGATAATTCATGAAGTTTTTACAAACTGTTTTGTGACTTATAATATGAAGGATGTTTTTGAGCATAAAAACTTTAAACATATTGTTTTCCACCCATCTCAGCCATAAATAATGCAGAAATTTTTCTGAAGTAGAAATTCACTTGCTCTTTTCTGTCTTTGGACTAATTGGGCTCATAGAATAAAAAATATGAAAGCTATTCTAGCGCCTCTTTGTTTTACAGAATAGAAATCTATAGATCAACAATGACAAAAATCCAAGAGGCAAAATGTATGAGAGGCAAAGCCAAGTCTCAACACACAAATTCCATACCAGTGCTTCTTTATTTCCTCATCATGTTACCTAATAATTTTTATTCTGTGGGCATCTGTAATCAGGACTTTTTATTATTAGGAGATTTATAACCAAGTTTTATGACCAGTTGCAATGGGCTTCTTAGTGGTACATACCTAAATATTAATTAGAGAATTTACCATTGCATCCAGAAGTCCAGGCATTAAGAGACAAATGTTTAGGCCTAGACAAAATCTCAAAGATTGATCTCTTCTTTTGCCCAGTCCTCAATAAAGGACTAAATTAAAACCAAAAGAAACACTAAAGTTTCCTTTAACTCACAGCTATTTAACTATAACTACTCTGTGTAAAGGAGAAACTAATTTGAATTCATTTGATATCTGTCAGGTTTAATGGACCTGTTTGATGACACTTGTTATTTATTTCCAATAAAAGAATGAACACAGGATTTTGTTAGACCCAAAGAACCATTCTGTTACGAACGTCCGATTGTGATCAAGTTGCCAATATCTTTTCCCTTTTCCCTCCCTGGCTCACAAAGCAAAAATTGAATATCATCATATGCAGGGATGGTACTGACCCAGTTTTGATACTCTCTCCTGTGATGTTTTATATGAATGTAGAGCTGATCACTACCATCATCAAGGCACAACTTTTAGGAGCAACTGACACAGGAGTATTGTATATTTGATAACTATGCATAAGAATGGCAGTTAAATTCTTCAGGAGTTTAATTTAAGCCTTTCTGCAGTTTCTAAAAGTAAGTGGGAGAATGAATAGAACAGAAGGTTCTCATTTTGCAGAAATAGAATAGCAAACTATATATCAAGAGAGAAATTAGACTGAATATTCTTTAAAAAGACACATGAGAAGTGGTAAAAGGAAAAATACCCTTTAAAAGCAATTTTATCTTTCGGCATTTGGGTTATTTTTCCAGTAAAGTTAAGTATCTGCATTATTCATGTAACTAATAATGATACATAAAATAATGCAAACTGATTAACAAATGAAACTGAATAAACAACTTTGCTAAAACAAAAGTCAGTAGTTATTTTGTATACTGAACAATCTCTCATATAAAACAATATTTTATACAAAAGTTCAGCCTCTGGAGAAATTTAGCCAAGCTAATAATACTTCATCTTTTTGCTTTTTCTATGTACATACACCTTGGTACATAGTAGGTACTAAATATATACTTAATGAATTTACTTAAAGTCTGTGACTTAAATACATATGTAGCTAATAATCTTGTGTGGTTTGATCCATTCACAGAGCAAATTGGTAAACAATCAATTGTCAAGGAAAAAATGTATCAAACATAAATTGTTTTCAAAACCTCAGAGAAGTATGCATAGGAAGACAGTATCTGTTAAAAAGTTCCAGCCCTCTTCCCCTTCCACTTGTTGAAACACAAAGTGAGTGACATGCTAAGTATGGCAGAGCAAAGGAACATTCTGAGTAGAGATGTGTGTCGGCGTGCCCTGGTTCTTCACTAAGCTTGGAGATTACTGCCAGCAGAAGTGTGCCTTTGATATCTCTCATGCACAGATCACTTTTACATAGTCTCTGATTTGAAAGATTATTATACCTAGGTTTTGGAGCTGAGGAAAAATAAAATTACAATGTAAGATTATAGAATTGCCTTTATAGAAGCCAGAAGATTCCATACTAGCAATATCCTGTGGTAGCAACTCAGAAAATTATTACTTAATACTTAACCAAAAGAATACACACACACACACACACACACACACACACACACCAAAAGTGGTGATATAAAAGAGAGCATGGGACAAAGTAATGTGGTGGAAGCATTTAAAATTCAGTGAAAGAGGTTTGGGTCATTTATCTTTAAAGTGACCATATGTCCTGATTTACTGGGGCAGTCCCAGCTTATGTCTTTCATTTGAGCATAATAATAGCAGAATTCCTGTTTCTCAAATGTGTCCCAATGCGGATAATCTGTCATACTTATGTTAGGTATTAGAGGTTTTTCTGTATTATTGAGCAAGAGAATTATGTGACAGAAGGTCTGTAATAGAAAGATTATTCTATGATTTCTATGATTTCTTGGCACCTGAAAAAAGGGATGCAAGAAAAATGGTAAGAAGACCTTACCACTTGTATATACCTTAATTGACTGCTACTTAGTGATTAGAAGACAAATAATCAAGAGGATCTATGAGACCTCATAAAGGGGGTCATCAGCAAAATTTTTAAATAATTTAAAGTAAAATATGATGGGTGAAAGTGGATACAAGTTGCAAATTCGAGAGACTTAGAAAATGGCATTGTCGATGACAAATAAGAAAAATTGAAAGAAGAATATTTTAAAGAGAAAATACGAAGCCTATTATCTAAAATATTATTTTCAGGAGTCAACAAAGGCAAGCCAAAGAGGTAATGGCATGTTTTAATGCTCAAAAAGAAAAGATCTAAAGAAACAGGAAATTCATAGTTGAAATCACCAGTATATAGGTGATTTTGCATGGCTCTTAAAATTTCTGGCCCAAAATAGCATTTAAATCTCTAGAAGGGACCTTTGAGATCAAGGAGTTTAACACCTTCACAAAGGGTCCTTTGATATCATCAAGTTCAATAGCTTCACTTCTATGATCATGGAGTTCAACTTCTTCACAGATGTTCTTCAGCATCTTTATATATACATGATTGCATTATATATTCTCTCTCATACACATAAATATATATATGTAGAGGTAGTGGGTCTGAGGACTGACCACAGATCTTTTAGTCCCAATTATTTGGAATTAGCTCTCCACTAAAAGTTAACTTCTTTCTTAAAATAAGTTATGATAAAATTCCAAAAAACTTGAAGGTTAATAATAAGTATTATACTTAATCTAGACCTTTATGCAAATTTCTTCTTGTCCTTTTAAAAATAAGATATACAAATAAATAAAAGTTGAATACTAAATGATAACAAATTAGATAGTCAAGGTATAAGCTTTGGAACAAGGTCTGTGGAACAAGATGAGTTTAATTATAGTGAGCAACCCTTAGGATCTGAACATTAATTTGCAATTATCAACAAAGTCTTTAGTCATCAGCAAATTAAGAGAACAGAAAATTATTTCACCAGTAATAAGAATATATATTGGCCTATCTATAAAAAGGATCCCTTTGGGAGAAGGATATAAATGTACTCTATTTTTTCAGGTTGTGCTGTGACAGAAGAAATCATTAATAGATCAGTTGCCATCTGGCATTGATTTTAGAATGTTTTCTAGAGGGAGACTAGAGAAAGAAAGTTGACTTTCCGGCAGAACTGAATATACTGGGCCAAAGGGCTAATTCTGTTTATTGTCTTCCATCTTCAGGAGAATTATAAAAGATGTAACGACTTCTCAAAGAACTTTCTGGTAAAACTGTTGGCCTTTTGTCTTGATTGGCTATAAGATATAACTAGTTAATAAAATTTTGTTATTTTCCGACTGGTACTTACTCTCTTAGCAGTATCTTCTCAGACCTTTTTATTTGTTAGGGAACACGTTTTAAAGTGAAGTTTTTTTAAACTGTGTAACTTTTTCTTATTATTAACTTTCTACGTTCTTTAATTAGTGGCTGAATAGACTTGCACAGCTATGACACATATAACTGATGAGGAGTAATTGAATGAATACATAAATGAATGACTAGACAGATGTATTGAACATTCAGCAGATGTACAAGATCACAATTTCCTTAAGGGCAGCAACTTACCCTTTTTATCTGTTTATCTCTTACAGTGCCTAGGAGTGATTTACTCATGTCAAAATTGTAATGACTGTTTGTTGAAAGACTGAATAAACATGCATGAATAAATATGCTAATAAGCCATAACAACACTGCTTGGTCTAATGTCTCCTAATCTTGCTAATATACTTATTTCATCCCTTTTCAGTTCATCAATATGATAGTGTCTCAAAATCCCTTTACTGTGTTGAACAGTTTTTCACACTTCTCTAGTGCATGTCAATGAGAATCAGAGACATTTATTAAGCTAATTCTGTTACTTTGAAGAAAGATTCACTTGATCTGTCAATCCATTCACATTTGCAACAATACACATAAATTTTTACAGATCTCAAGTAATGACAAACAAGAGATGCAAAATAATTTTTAACCTAATATGGCATTTTGTAAAAGATTAAAATTTCAAAAGTAAGATAGATTAATTATGTCAAAGTAACATTAAACATAGTTTCATTTCCAAATTGAATTACTTTTTAAACAAGTGAGTTCTTTGGATACAAGTTAAAATTCTATGTAAGCGTGTGTGTGTGTGTGTGTGTGTGTGTGTTTGCATGTCCTCTAAAGTGGTCTTTAAGATGCAGATTTCATAATAATTAGCTTATTTAATGATGCTATAGGATCTATGTTGTAAAATCTAGTAGCAGGGTTTATCAGAATCATTTGGTTTTATCTTTCCTAACTGTTGGAGTCCAGCTCCAGGAGAGAGTCAAGGCTTGAGACAGGGAAATCGGGAAGCAGCAAAAAAGAAAAGACGAAAACGACAGGATCCTTCTTCCTGGGGAGAGCTCAAGACTCTGCCAATTTTTATTCAATTCTTACAAGCTTATATAGTTTTTTACTGACCTCCCCTACCCACAAAATGTATTCCATGTTACACATTAAATGTTTACATCATGTTTTTTCTTTTGTTTATGGGGATGTTGACCTTTACAAGTTTCATTTTGTTCCTTTCTGCTACCGGTGGTGTAACAAAATACCAGCTGCCAATCCTGTGACCTCTAGGCCAACTGAATCTCTTCCCCTCGCTATTCTATTTCTTTTCCTTTACTAATCTATTTTCTTAATTCTACCTTTATATATACCTTTAGCAGCAATATATTGACTTGTTTTTTCTTTTATATAACCACCCTTATCTTACCCACTATGAATTCTTAATACTCTATTTTTTAAAAAATTTAACTTTCTTAATTCTAATTGCCTTATCTATATTACTTGCTATTGTCTTATCACCTATTTTACATTTTATATTTCTAAACAAAACTTATGTCTAAATCTACACTTATATATGAAATTAATCTTACTTCTAATCCTAAATGTA
>NW_007261219.1:53562-94999 GCF_000164805.1 Carlito syrichta
TTAATTATTTCCTATTCCTTCTATTACTTATATTTAACTAATACCTACATCTATAATAAACATTTATCTTTTAATTATAACTGTTATTTATTTAATTCTAATCCTTACTTTAATTTTAACCCTCTTTCTAATTGTTTCTTAAATCAAAAGACATGTCTGTCACTTGTTTTTCCTGAAAACACGTGTTTTTGGAGATACTCTGTCTCAGTTTCTCACTTCCTCATCAATCACAACTGTCAATGTTGTTACTTATAAAGGGTATGAGGAAGTACTTGTTTTCTCTTTTTAGCTAAAGGTTGCAAAATTTCACGGGAAAGGGGGTAGTAAAACATTCCCTTGTCCCTTCAGGGGGACATTTTTGCTGTTGAGCCCTTTTTACGTTTCCATACATAGGTTTACTGCCAATTCCACATCCTTGCACATTGTAGCTGATTGTTTTGTGTATCAAGGGAAGTGTTTTTCAAGCCTGAGCACGCCTTCCTTTAAGGCCAAAGGGGCCCTTCGGTAGGATCCGTGGGGCGCTGCCTCCATCATGGCCGCTTCCCACTGGGGCTCTGCTCCCCGTCCGCGTTTTCCCCTTTTCGGGTAACCTCCATTTTGCCTCTTTAGGGGTTGCAGCTTCCGGCACCTAACCACACTAAATCTGAGTGCAAGAGCAACTGGGAATTTCTCATTTAAAAATAGAGGCCTGAGACTAAATAATAAGGGAAGAGGATAGATAAAACGCTTGTAGCTACAATAATGCAATTCATGACTATATGACTTTGTAATCATTTTACTATGAAATATTTATTTAGAAATTTTAACCAATCTTTATTCCTTCATTTTCTTGCTCTAAGGAACAAGTTAGTAATATACATTTATTAGCTAAAGCTAAATTTACCTGGAAATATTATTGTTCATTTCTTCATTTTTTTCATTAATTGTAAAAATAAGCATAACTGTTTAAAGCTCCTTAAATTTTAGGCTTGAGCTTATCAGAATAAAAAACTAAAAATCGTAAGTACCTATTTCTATGATTTATATAAGACTATTAAAGCGAGACAAGAAATTAGAAAAAGACATTATAAATGGTATAACTTTTTTTTTTTTTTTTTTTTGGAGCTGAAGTCTCACTCTGTTGCCCAGACTGGAGTGCAGTGGCTGCTCCCAACCACCACAGCCTCAACCCACTGGGCTCCGGTGATCCTTCTGCCTCAGCCTTCCAAGTAGCCGGAATTATAGGCATGCGCTACAACGCCCGGCCGATTTTTTTTTTTTTTTGATTTATTGTAGAGATGAGGTCTTGATGCCCAGGCAGGTCTCGAACCCGCGGGTTCAGGCAATCCACTCACCTCAGCCTCCCAAAGGCGTGGGATTACAGGCTGAGCCACCGAGCTCGGCTATGGTATATCATTTTAATGGATGTGGAAGATTTTTCTCTCTATTTAGAAATTGGATTTTGTAGTCATTATCACAAGTTTTATTTAGAACTAATTCACACTCAATTTCAAAATGTTTTGATTTTTCTTATACATGAATAACTCATTTGCTCTATTAGAAATGTTACACTGATATTGCCTGCCAGACGATTTTCTCCAAACAATTTCTGTGTATCTGAGACTAGCATCAGTGGTTTACAGAATCCTAACTCCCACTGAGCTTTATATAAATAAATGTTTTTGTGTTTTTCTGTCTTATCCTTCATTTGTTTAATGTCTCACCCAGTCCAATCTCTGTTGAAAACCCATTGCATTGGTTTTATAAATTCTTAAAACCAACTTATAACCTGCCCAAGATATCAGTCTCAGCTGTGCTTCTTTCTAACTTTGGCTTCTCTAATCACAGTGTTAACTGACTCACTGGCATTTACATCCTCCACCACTCTCCTACCTTAAACTTCACCATTCAGGACTATGGCATATTTTGGTATATTTACAGCCTTAGAAACACAGAGAGAGAGAGAGAGAGAGAGAGAGAGAGAAAGAAAGAGAATGCAGGCATAGATGGGATCACTGGACTTCCCTCTTTAGAATGAATTGTTATACTTTTAAGCAGAAAAGTAAGTGGCATTTGGGGGGAAATATAGGACACTTTTCTAAGTAGAAATACATTTTCTTTGCAGTAAAAGTTATACAAATTATTTCTATCATTATACATTTTTCCCATGTCAAAAATAAATCCCAGAGCAGAGGTCAACTCTAATGACTTTTACAGAATGTCATTGAATGCTACTTCATTTTCATCCTACTATTCAACCCAAATTTTAAACTGGTATGACGCCAATGACAAATCCTACATAAAGACAAAGAGTGCAGGACAGTTGATGATGTAGGAAAACTGGAAAGGAATTTAAACCTGACCTGCTTATTTTATAAGCAGAAAACCAAGACATAGGGAAGCTAAGAGTGGTACTTGACCAAAGTTTTACAATTACTTACTGACACACAAGGACAAAAATCTAGTTTTTTTTAAAGTCCAGGTTACTTCTCTATACAATCAGATATGGTACACTAATTGTGTGATTTATTTTTTACTTAAAGGATTTGGTATTCCAAGTCTTGTCTCTACTCAAAGCCAAGTGTCCAGATGGGGAAGACTAGACCATCCATTGCATTTTCAAACTTCCAAAGGTTAACAAATAAGGAATATAGGCATATTTAATATATATGAATTAGGTACAATTGTATTTCGCCCTTTTATCCCATTAGTCATAAACTGAACTTTGGAATGGAGATCAGACTAATGTGGAAAAACACAGACTGATAGTCCATGCCTATTATAACCTGTACATAATCAAAATCTTTGGCATTTTTAAAGAAACATATCTGAGTTCCAACCCAGCAACATTTCAGATTTGAAGGCTGTTTAGAAAACCATAGTATTAGAATCCCATCTCAGCAATTTTTCTATCTCTAATTTAGTAACTTCTAATTTAGTGGGAAATAGGAAATCATTTTGTTAATTACTTGAAAACTAACTTATAAGCAATCCAGGAGAAAAGTTCTACTTTTCTTGATAGTGTATTTAAAGTATGGATCATTAGTACATTTCTGCATATGCATTCATAATTATAATTGCATTCATAAACACTCTCCCAGAGCTAGGATGTTTTGCTGATCACAATCTTAAAAAACAATACAGTAAAGCAATGGAGGGTTTAATAACCTCATTGTTTTACTACCTTTACAATAAATAAAGTGACTCTAAATTACTCTGCATTGAGAAAATGTTGCATAAGTGATAAGTAATCATAATTAAAGTGAGAATAAATAATACTTTCTGTGTATGTAGAATGTAATATGATTCTTAAGGTAGGATTATAAGTTTTCATTCCTACCTACCATTTGAGAACCTTAATAAATTTTTTAAGCCTTAGGAGAATCTAACAAAGAATGCACAAGTCAATCTGATCATTGAGGCAAATCCTAGCTAGATTTAAGTTGTTAAATGAATCCCTTGGCAATGTATTTTTAATGTCTTTTCTTTTATGTAAATAGTCAGCAGAGTACAGCAATTCCCTGTTTATTTACAATGGGCATTGAATTTCGCCTTTTGCTGAATGTTTGAAGTGCTGAATAAGAAAATGAAAAGCATATAGTAGTTAATCTTGGTTCACAATGTGCAAGGCACAACGATTTTCTATGCTTTTTAGGGTCTATATGCTAAATCTTCTCTGATTGGCTGCAGGTTCCCTGTACATTGGTGCATAGAAAATACTTTGTGTAGGACTCAGGGGAAGGAGGATGAGTTAATGAAAACCACAAGTGATACATTTATGCCAACTTGAAATATTAACAGTATGTAATTTGAAGTTATGTAACGAGTGAAAAACCAAATTTTTCAAGTATGCCAGAGCTGAATGACTGCTTACATTTAGTTGCTTAAATTATATTGCTAGAATTCTAAACTCTCAATTAATGAAATATTTTATAAACTTATCTTTTTTCTTTTTTAATTGTAAAATGATTTAAACATGCAAAAAAGATATAATGAATATAAGGAGCACAGTTGAAACTGCCATTCAGCAAAAGAAGTATAATAATACCAATACAGTTTAAGAACCATGTCCAATAGTATTTCCTCCCCTTCCCACCACCTAGAAGTAGTAACTGTTCTAAATCAGTGTCTATCACACCTGTCATATCTTATACACTTGACTATAAATATGTGTATTACTCACGTTAACCTAGCGTCATTCTATATTACAAAATACTATCATACAATATGTAAACTGCTTTTTCTACTCAATATTGTGTTTTTAATATTTTCTCACTTTGATATATGTGGTTTTAGTTCATTCAATTAAATATTATCAGATGTGTGACTACTCTGCAATTTATTTAGTCATTCATTGGTTGGGAGGCATTTAGCTAGTTTGCTTTGTTTTGTTTGTTATTACAAGCAGTGCTAGCTAGGCTCGGTGGCTCAGTCTGTAATCCCGTGCCTTTGGGAGGCCGAGGCGAGTAGATTGCCTGAGCCCGCGGGTTCAAGACCAGCCTGGGCAGCAAGACCTCATCTCTACAATAAATCAAAAAATCAGCTGGGCATGGTAGCGCATGCCTGTAATTCTGGCTACTTTGAAAGCTGAGGCGGAAGGATCGCTTGAGCTCAGCAGTTCGAGGCTGTGGTGCATTCCAGTCTGGGCGACAAGAGTGAGACTCCAACTCAAAAAAAAAAAAAAAAAAAAAAGCAATACTACTATGATTGTTCTGGTATATTTCTCCTTGTGCATGTGTTTAAGACTTTCTACAGAGCAATGCTACTCAAAGTGTGATTTGTGGACCAGTGTCAATCCATAAATTATTAGTTATCTAATGATGAAATAAGTATAACCACCAAGAGTAAACATATAAAACTTTTATAGCAATTTGATATTGCTACAATATTCAAGCATACAATTTTTTATTTTGCAAAATTATGGTTTCACAGTGAAGGTTTTGCAACCATGGATAGCTTAAGAAATACTGCTTTAGTCTACATACCTTGGAACAGAATTGTTTTGTCATGAAGTATATGCAACTTAATCTTTAAAATAATGCCCATTGTTCTTCAAAATGGTTGTGTAGATATAGATTCCCACTAGAAGTTAGTAGGAGTCCCAGTTTCTTTGTACTGTATGTATTTGGATTTATGCTCATGTAAAAACAACAAAGGTAACAAACTTGCTTTTAAAGGAGAGATTATTCAAGTTTCTACTTAATTTTCCTTCTGCAATATAATTTAAACCCTCTAATTCTGTTCTGTTAGTAATAACCCTTCAAAACTTCAGCATGCATATTTATCAACAATTATTCTCTTGTCTCTTACATTTTAATCCAATGTATTTGTTCTACTCATTTTTTGCCCTTCAAATGATGTTACTATTGTTTTATACCATCCATGAATGTTTTGCATCACCTAAATTTTAACCAATACCTTCCAAGCAATACCATTAGGAAAAAAGAAAGGTTGACATCTCACTGTGACATGATATGTCTAGGTGTGGATTCCTTTTTTACTTGCTTGATTGAGATTTATTAGCCTCCCTCAATATATCTATGTTTTTTTTTAATTCTGGAAACATATGTGATTATTTCCTCTCTTATCTTTCTCTCATTATATAGAATTTTTTTCTTCACTGAAGCCTAGGTAGATACTTTAAATCTTCTCATTACATCTTCTGAGTCCCCTAAATTTTTATGCATTTTTTAATCTTGTGTCTCTATACTAAATTCAGGGTAATATTTCAACACATATTACTTATTTATTATTTCTTCAGCTATAGACTTGGGTAGTGTGTTAGTTAAGGGGTCCACTGGATTTTCAATTTTAATTGTTATTTTTTGTTTCTATAAATGCTTTTAGAATTATAACTTCAAAATATATTTTTGTTTTCCATGTTTCAAACTATTTCCTCTAAACATTTTAAATGTAGATGTGTACATGATAGATTCAGTAATTATTTGGCATTCTTGTGGACCTAATTTTAATTAAGCACGTTGCTGATTCCTCATGTATTTTGTAACTGTGGACTTTGCTTAAAAATTTTTTAAGGAAACATTTTTCCCACTCAAGCTCAGATCAAGATAGATGAGTTTTTTGTTTTTGTTTTTTTAAGTCTGTGTTTCACCAAAAATCGAATCTAGTACCTTCTGATCTAAACTTACGTAATCATAAATATTCAATCATCTTAGTTTCCAAGAGAGGCAAACCCTTGCAAAGCAAGCATAATATCCGCATCACCTTGTACTTTGCAGTTTAGTATACTTTTCATTTTGTTTCCTGCTTATTTCTCATCTATTTGTGGAAACTTACTTCTGAATTTATATTTTATTCAATATTTATAGGTCTTTTGTATTCACCAAGATTTTTGAATTATTTGATATGCCATAATGCTGAAAATTTAAGTAAAATTTTATCTTTTATATTCGTCATACTCTGTATGATCCTGACTTCACAACGCTGTTCTAAACATCCACCATTTCTGCAATGACTTTCACCAGTTTCCTAAGTTTTATCCATAAATTATGACTCAGTTTAATTTCTGCCTCTTTTATGAAGCATCTCTGGGGCTATACCACCCCAAATTGAACTGCACACCTGAGACAGGAGTCGGACATCAGTTCAACAGTGATATCATGTAGATTTCCCTGTTGTAAGTGTCTCGGGGAAGAAATAGGTGCTATGCTTCCTCATTATATATCTGGTACATTGTTGTGAGGTAAAATTGCAGGCTTAAAATTTACTATGCTCAGATGTTCGAAGAAATCAACCATCAACAACAACAAAACCTTTTTCATTCATTATTAATGCTGTCTCTCCTTCTAGCCTTATACCCTTCTTAGTCTAAGAAAAGTAACTTAATGCCTAATCCATTCACTTCTTTTTTATTTAGCTCTGTTGCATTAATTAGTCCCTTTAAGTAATGCTCACTCTGTCCAGGATGACAACTTTTTAAATATTTTATATTTCTTAGCTCATTGACTCTTTCTCAGTTCCTCACTGCAATGGGATCTGAGTATCAGAGCTCAAGTGTGTCTTACATAAACTTGTATTAGAGGGCAAAATTCAAAGTTTAGAGGCAGGATACTATCTGGCTCCTTATGTCATGGATTAGAGTATCTTGTTCACTTCATTGCTGCTGGTCCTACTAGACTCCTGGATAATGAATAAGGCCTGTGTAACTCAAGATCTTGTCTCCTTTGACCCTGGCTAGGGAACACTGTGTCATTCCATAATCTCCATTTGCCCCTCCTCCCCCTGCCTGGTGGTTCACCCCAATGCACCACAACACACCCCAGGGTAGGCTCTCTGACTCTCAAATTTGCACTCATGCCAAGAGTGAGTGAAATGGCTGGGAAAAGCTAAACTGCATGACCTTTCTCTGCCTGACTTTCTCCGTGCTTAGAAGTTTACTGTCATATGCTATACCTTTAATGGGTGAGGGACACTATGACTTCTTCTCAGTGTCCCTAAAGGGAATAGCTTTACTTATCTCATTGATCTAATATATCTTCCCATTTTGACCAAGAATTGTGTTTTCACTGAGCCTGGCTTTCAAACACATTGTCTCATAGAATAGTACTTTTTTGGTATATCATAAGATAGAAGGTACCTTCTCTAACAAATCTTATAATTGTCACCACATTCCTTTCTCCCCACCTTGGGGAAAGTATGGTAAATGTTCAGTACTCAGAATGGCAAAAGAGATAACATAATACTAATTTTCAAAATATTAACCCAATTATAATTTCAATACCTTATCAGGGATAAGGTAAGTGAAGACAAAAATAATAAAATCAGCATTTCTATGCCTATCCTTCTCTTAAGTAGATTATAAATTTGCTTGCATAATATTGGCAGAAAACTAGGGCTAGTAAATTGAAAGAAATTTTAGTAAATTGTAGGTCACATATATGTTAATGAAATTAGTGAATCTTTATCTCCAGAAATAAAAAATGTATAAATACAATTCTCTAATTACTTTTATTTTCTCAGTGGCAGAATAGTCCTAGAATGTAGTGAATTAAGATGATCTCCCTGAGTCCTAGGCTTTTGGAGAATAGCACTCCATGGAGACAATGTTTCTTGAAGATGGTATAAAGAGCCAGATTTAAAGAAGAAGAAGAAAAGGGAGGAGGAGGAGGAGGAGGAGGAGGAGGAGGAGGAGAACTTATTTAGCTATTCCTAAAGGAACGGTGGTACATAAAATAAAAACATAAGAGCTTTCCCAAGCAATTAATCGAGGCTTGCTTGCCTGGGCTCCATAATCTCTGAGATAATATTGTTATAATATACTTTTCAAAAAGTTAAGAATAATGACCCAGTATGACATGGAATGAATATGTCACACTCTCTTAACTTTGTTTCCATGTGTTGAGTGAGACTGTTTCCCTTTTCTACCTCATTCTGAGGTTCAGTTTCGTCCATCTTACATAAAAGTGTCCCTTTTCAGTAAGTGTTGTCTTCCCTGAGCTCCCCATTCACCTGAAGATAGCTTATAATCAGAACCTTCCTAGGGATGGCCAATTCAGACTAAATTAGATGTGGATTCAGACTCTTCCATACTACAACCTTCTGGCAGGTCTGTCCCAAGCCCAGACCAGTCTTACAGCATGGCTAGACCCTTTCCCTCCCCGTCAACTCATTCTTCCAGAGTTACCATTAAATGTCTGGATCTCTTCTTTACTCCCCAGTCTCCCCTCCTTTCTTCTACTTCCTGCCAAATCTCCCTTCAAAAATGAGGAAAAAACAGTAAGAAGTTTGCCTGAACTTCATTTATGCATGCTTAGCACTTTTTCCCTTAACTAACTCATCTTGCCTCTGGGCCAAAATACCTAAAATACCTTCACAGTGAAATCTAAAAGAAATATCAATGAAAAGGTTGGACTAAGTGATCTCTAAGGGCCTTCTAGACATGATTTCTGTGACTTCACATGAGGACAACAATGCAAGGGAAAAATCCAATATAGTCCTTAAAAACAAAATTCTATAAGTATTGAAAATCCTTTAGTGTGAAATGCTGAATGGTGGCAGACTCAAAAAAAGGACAAAAAGAAAAAGAAAGATACATTCCCTAGCCTCAACAACTCTGTAATCTCCTTATTAAGCACAGAAGACCTACATGAAAGGAAAGTTAAATAATATTTGAGAAATCCATGTATTTATTTATTCATTCATTTATTCATAGTAATAAAGGAACTTATAACCTAGTGGGGCGTTAATTACAGATGAAGTAAACAATTACAAGGTGCCTTATGGGGGAAAGTAGAGGACACTTTGGGTTCATGTAGGAAGAGTCCTCAACTACCTCCCATAGTGGAAGGCAGAAATGTCTTATTTGAAAAAGTGATGTCGCAGTTGACCCTTGAAAAAAATGTGTGTGTGTGTGTGTGTGTGTGTGTGTGTGTGTGTGTGTGTGTGTGTGTGGTGTATATTTGGTAAAGTCATGATCAAATTGAATCAAAAAAGCATAATGATCTGAGGAAAGGAAATAGTGCTTGTGAAGATCGTGAAGTTACAATAAGGGCATCTCCTTCTCAGACAACTAATAGTACTTCAGTCTGACTGGAGAACATCTAAGTAGCAATATAAAACCATACAGTAATGTAGTGTTCAGGAGATGCCATAGAAAATAACAAGTGAATTCCCAGTCGTATGAGGTAAATAGATTGCTCTGGCTTTAGAGGTCGAATAACAAGTTACTTGAAATTAGCTATACTAACACATGTGGAAAGGATATGATGATGTAATTCCTAGTACAGTTAACAGAGTGAGCAAAAGCGAAGTCAGAAGAAATGCATAGAGTTTTCAGTGGACTGAAGGTGGGCCCATTTGAAAAAAGCCAGCATATGAACCGAGATTTGCTGGACAAAATTTGCCACCTCTAACTATACCTTTATCTTATTGCTAAACAAAATGAAAAATTTTGATAACTTCACAAAGTGATCACCACTTGCCCACAAGGAGGGAGGAAAAATTGCACCAGTTTAAACAAAATCAGATAGCTTCTGAGCACAGAACTGGACCCACATTATGCCCAGCTGCAGTCCAAGCTAGAGGTGTCTAGGTCACAGATCTGTGTTTGGCATTGTACTGTGCTTGTAACATGAACTAACACTGCTGAAGACAAATTTTGTTTGAAGTTGAAAGTACCAAATTATGTTGCTGTGAGCCTCTCATTTGCTAATCATGCTATCAATCCCTCACACTGAATCTCTCTCTAGTCAGAGCCAAAATAGTCTCCCACAGGCTGAAGTGTTTGTTGTAGTGCCCTCTGTGGTCAACACATGGGAATCAAGTTTCATATTTAGAATATGACTCATTGTAAACACACCTCAGTCCAAGTACAACCTAAATACTAAAATTGAAACCTAATACAATACAATGAATCCATCTGGAAAATGTTTATTAGATTTAGAAACATCTAAAAGAATGAGTCAAATTTTGTAAATTAAGACAATTTACAAGGCAGTAGTAAGCATATTTTTGTAACTCTATAATTATTTTCATATCTTGAAGCTGACTTAATTAGTCAGATTTGGAGGAGCCCACAGTGTTTTGTGCTTTTTTTTGTAAAATCTAGTACTTTTAAATGGTATATTTTTAATCAACTACATATATGTAATGTAGGATGCTATTATATACTCAGAAAATAATTTATATAAACTATAATATGTTTAGAATTTTCACTCAACTTAAACCTGTAATTAATGATACTGAAATATTACTTGTTAATAAAAATGATTATTTTACAAGGCTTAAATTATTATTCATTAATTTCCATGTGACACAAATGAAACACTAGGTAATACTTTACAATTTTTTCTTCCAAACGTGATTTTACTCTCTTAGTATTTAGCAACTATGTAGTCAATAAGCTACTTTTCTATTAACTTTCAAAAATATGCATTTTCCTAATGGTAAAATAAATGTGTGTTCATTGACAAATAAAGACAAGGAGAAAACAAAATTTGAAATCCCACAACCAACAATTTATCACTATTCATAGTTTGATATAGTCATTTCACATCCTAACTTAGTCCTTATCAATATTTTCAAAGTTGGTGTCATTGCATATACATGTGGTATCATCCTTTTTATATGTCATTTTTTTTGAACATTAGTCCAAGTCAATATGAACTCTTAAAACAAGTTTAGTGGTAATGGAGAATTCTAAACTGTGAATATATCATTATTTAGTCATTCTTTGATTACTATAAATTTTAGACTGCTTCTAGTTTTTATCCTATCAAATAGCAATTTAATGGCTATCTCTTTGTTTATATATTTTGTTTAAGGTTCTAATTTTTAAAATAAAATAGATACCTAGGAGAATTACAAAATCAAAACATATAACTTAAAATGATCCCACTGCATTTCTTCTCAAGAAGATTTTGTTTGTTTGTTTGCTTGCTTTTGAATCAATTTAGAGTAAGGTGTAAGAGCCTGAAATTCTAAGCAACAGTATTTATCTCCTTATCATGATAGGCAGAAAATGGTCATCTGCTCACATTGAATGATTAATAGTGAGTGGAAGATTTTTCATATTTACAAGCCATTTGTATTGCTTTTGTTAATTGGTAATTCTTATTTTTGTGTCTTTCCCATTATTTAGAAGTTGGGATTTACAATATTGAGTTGAATAAAATAATTTTAAAATGATAAATGTCACCTTGTAACTGAAGGACTACTTTAAAATTAATGGAATTTTCGTTTATTGTTAATTAATTCAATGAAGATTTTAATTAACAATCATCATTTATTTAATTTAATTTTTTTGTTTGTTCCTTTTAAGCTTGGCTTTTACTTTTGAGTTTCTAAATCAGGCATCTCAGTAAAGATTTGTACATTATCACAATTTTCCTTCATTTATTTATATTCTTTCTTTCTCCCAGGCTAAGTGCTCAAATATTTTACTTAGTAGTAACCAGAAACATCTGAAAAAAAATTCATGGACCCAAGAAATGAATTTTCAATGCTAGAATTTAAAGGTAAATTTATTTATACTGTGTAGTCGGCCATTGATTATTAAATCTGTCCTGAGCAAAGTAAAATCTTTCTAGCACAACCCTAATAAAGTAAATATATTATCTATATATAAAATATATATATTCACTTAGGAATTTACTAATAAGGCATTTAATATATATTAAGTCCATCTAAAATTAACAGAAACATACAAAAATGTTGGTAAATCAGAGTAAACATGGAATAATTATCCTGAATCTTGGTTGTGTATAGCCGTAAGTAGAAACTCAGGTTTTCTGAGTTGTATAAGTTGTGGAAATTTTCTTGCTGACTTTGTCAAGGGTTTATTTCAATACCGAGGAAAGCAAATTATCAAGCTCAGTAATAGAGATGGTGCAAGCTTTCAAGGGGAAAACATCAACACTGAAAATGAAACTTTAAGCAACCAGAATAACTTCTTATATTTAGAATATTTTCCATCAGAGAAATGATAGTTGTTGAATTAACATTAAAGCAGAATTTTAGTGCTCACATCTATCACCTTCCAGGTATCTAGACATCAAGGAAAGTCTTTCAAACAAGTGGAGGTTTTACTTTTTCTTAGCAATTCAAAAAATAAAAATCCATTCTGCACTCATTTCCTAAACAATTTTAGTCGTAACCGTCTAGATGTCTGTTCACTGCTGGCCACTGGACCATTATAAGTCTGGTAGCTGCTAAAACAACAATCCTAATCAGATTTAACAAATCTTTTCCGAAATGATTTATCTTGTCAAAGCTACAGAGGAAGCAAAATCGAAAAGCAAAATTAATCTGCCTCTGCAAAGGTGAATTCTAGCCTAACATGAAGTCTGTGACAGTAATTAATGCTGCTTTAGCTCTCTTTCCATGCTCAGCCCAAGACATTCAGTAGTAATTTAGGTGTGTGGAAAACCTGTGTTGAGCTGCATTCATTTCCCCACACAGGATGAGGAAAGATTGGCATGTTTGCACACTTTCTATACTCCCAAAGAAGCTTCTGATAGACATTTTCTCTTCACAATTTTCATTTCAGGTTCATATAAGAGTGATATTTTTCCATTTTGCAATGGAAAAAGAAATGATCATGAGTAACCTCTTTGATTTGCAATCTCATTGATGAGATTTTAGGACTCATTTATGAAATAATTACTAAGCATATTTTCAATGATGTACTACTATTTTTAAATACATATAGGGAAAGAAAACAACATTTTTAACTGCTTAAAAATACTAAATATTGTATGCTACTCCCACACTCAGGTTTTTAATATTTCTTTCTTCTTTCGAACATGTGTGTGTTTGTGTGTGTGTGTGTGTGTGTGTGTGTGTGTGTGTGTGTGTGTTTCTTTTTTTTTTTTTTCTCTTTGCAGGGTAAGGTGATTGTTCTTCTCCTTTTTTTCTTAAGGCAAGAGAATCTCAACTAAAACCTTAGCATTACAAAACAAAGAGAGAGCAGGAGATAAACATGAGAGATTTAGAGCAACTAAAATCAAGAGGCCAAGCAACTTGGGGTAAGGCAACAATGAACTCCTGACTCGCTCCCCTATTTCTGGCTTTAGACACAGGGTAGCTAAGGGCACTTCCATCAAGAAAGAAAATACAGAAAGAGGAAGAGATTTAGAAGGTAAACAACGAACTCAATTTGAATATACTGCTTACAAGTGTCTGTAGAATGGGCAGTCTGATATGTAGGTAGCAGCCTAAGAAAGAAATCAGGGCTTAAGAAATTGATGGGAATCCTTAACACCTAAGAGGTCAATGAAACTATGAGATCCAGTGTGATCAGCTAAATAGAATAGTAATAGTTCATAAATCTATGCTCAATCTCCAAATGGGAAATTATTTAATTTTTCTTAAATTTAGGGCCACTGAACAATTCATTATTGAATCATATTGAATGCCTGGCCAAATAGTAAAAATACAAAGAGAAGATTTTATAGAATGTTCTCATCTACTTCTTACCATCTTTTTTTGGTCAAAGAAGCAAATAACTGTGTAGACAACAAATTTATTAAATTCTTAAATAAATAATGAGGCCAACAGCCACATTTAAAAATAATGTGTGACTTTTTCTTGGAACAATCTAACTTGAGAAACAATCCCTAGTTATAAAACTGACTTTTCTCTAGCTAAGTTAGTAAGTTCTCCCTTTTGAATATGTTTGCTAACATATTTTCATGTCAATAAAAGAAGCATTAAAACATCAAGTTTCTTTAGTAATTTAAATTGCAGTACTTTTTAGATTGAGATTTTATTTTTCCGATGTATATTTAAACACTATTAGGTGTTTGGCTACCATCTATAAGAACTGAAATCAATACTGCAAATATTTTATATATGTTTAAATATATACTAATAAAGATTATTAAGATATTATAAGTTGATTAATTTGAGGATTGAATCTTATCATTCTAGGAAGAAAATAGACTGAAGATAGTGTTCAAGTGAATATCACATAGAGAGTAGGATAAAATGTGATTTGGAGTACATAGTATATTTTCTGAGGGCTGATCATTCACTTTTTTGTAAAAGTGTGCTCAGTTCTCTGTGCTATGGGTTTTTTTGTTTTTGTTTTGAGACAAGATCTTGCTGTATTGCCCAAGCTGGCCTCAGCACAAGCAATCCTCCCACCTCAGCCTCCTAAGTAGGTGAGATTACAGGTGGGCACTACCATGTCTGACTTCTACTTGTTTCTTAAATTAAGGTGTGTGCAAAAATTTGTCTCTAGCTTTTGTTATACTGTGATTCTGTTATCTTTCTTTAAGATAGCAAGAACAGTATTTTCACAACTACTTTTTTGCACCTTTCATTAAAACTTTGAAAATATGCAACAGAAAGAAATACCTGGTCATATAATAGAAGTACAGAAAAAAAAACTTTCAAAAATACAAGAAATCAAAGAACAAAATGAGAATTTGAGAGTATCACCAATCCCCTCACCAAAAAATAGATTTCTTGCAAAATAAAAAATGAAATAGTAAAAACCGCCATGCTCTATTTTATTACATCATCATTTATCTTTTTGCAACCTACATATGCCAAGATCAAATTATAATTTGGCATGCATTTTGTACTAGCAATGTCTAGAGTCCACTTCATTTGTATTCTTAAATCAAGAACACAGCACAACTGAAAAATAGCAAGACTCTACTCCTCAAATATCACAGAGTTGATGTCAAAACTCAGTCTCAAACTCCTAAACTCTACCTATTTGGTTTTCAAAATACCTCATGAGTATGATGATGCACTAGTCTAATCCTGGGGTTCCCTACTGTAGTTTGAAACTAAGTCCAACGTCATTCTGCAGGAACACTTCAAAAAAAGGGGAACCGTGGCTCCTCCTCATATTTCAATAGCTTACTTCTGAAAGATTGTCTTAACTCTTTCATTTTACATTTCATTGGGCTTTAGATGCTCTCAGCTTTTGCCTTCACTGCTCATTTCCTCCTTGCTGGTCTCTATTCATTGACATAAAATAATAATTTAATGTAATATGAAATGGTCATAGAAGTTTTAAAGAAAATTCAGAACAATGGAATAACTAGTATTGAAAAATTTTAGATAAAGTGGTAAGGGAGGCTTTTTTTGAGAAACAGGATGGTAGCAGACACCTGAATACAGTAAAGGGGTGGTTCCAGTAAAGATCTAGGTAGAAGAAATGTAGAAGTACAAAGGTCCTCCGATGGCAGTAGTCTCCATAGCATGTTTGAGAACAGAGAAGAGGCCGGATTTCAGTGTGTAAGGAGGTACAGAGTGGAAAATATAGTTCAAAAAGTAGCCAGAGAACAGATCACCTAGGGTTTTGTAGGCTGTGGAGATAACTTGATATTTAGCACCTTTCTCAGATCTCTAACCTTGGTGCAATTTCAAACTGGCTTGGATTTTCCCACCAGCCCTGTCTCAGGCTTCCTTGGATAAAAACCGGTTAACCGGGCCCTGAAGCTTTATATTTTCTGCCTCATCAACTGACCGAGTTTGGCTCTTACTCAGGAGACTCTGTGGCAAATTTCTTTCTAGGCCTCCTACTTATTGTCTCTAACCAAACTTGCTATATTTTGTTCCTCATCTATCTGAAAATAGGTTGTAAAAAATAATGAAATTGTACTTTATTCCAAAATATTGCAATAGATTCTCCCATATGTGCCCTCTCCCAACTTTACCTTACACCCCTCCTCTCACATCCAAGGGGAAGCTTCTAGTTCCACTTCCTCTCCCAGTGAGACTCAGGAGCATTAAAAACGTCTTTTGTCTGGTTTATAGCATTTTGTAATAATTTTCTAAACTCACAAGTAAACTACTTTTACTTTTCTTCTTAAAATTGACATGAATCCATGTGTCAGAGAACATGAATTCAAAAGGGCTGCAAACTGGTCATTCCTTATAAAGGTTAATGAGGTGCGTGTCACCAAAGGTAATTAGGAAAAATAAGTAGAGTCCACGTTTAACACATGAAAGGGACCATCCAAACTCAAGTGTTTACAATAGTTAATGTAATTTCAGAAGATAAAGTGTTCTAAATTCTTAACTTGATCAGTTATGGCTGAGTACATCATTTAGTACACAGATAATGGTATGAATTATTAGCCTTCAAGAAAGACAAGTTAGAATTGACTTTACTATTGATGGGTCAAGCAAAATGTTAAAGAGATTAATTTAACAGTTTGTTAGGGAATGTGACATTTAAGTACAAATTGAAAATAGCAAGATCATTAAAGGTCATTTGTGCCCTGATTTAGCAGTTCCATTTGAGAAATGTTAAAAACACCAAAGTAAGCAAAAAAAGAACAAGAAGTATTTTTTAATTGGGAAGTCAGAAGAGATGTGATACACTCAAAAAATTATTGATGAAAGAAGTAGGAACCTAATGCCCAGAATCTCAAAGAATAGATTTAAAGCTTCATCTTAAATGAAGAAACCTCCAGTCAACTGACAGCATTTGCCCTGTTACCCACAAATCATTGGCCACCAATAGGTCACAGACTTTTACTGGAGCTTCTTGGACATAGGTATTCTTCTCCAACTGGAGTAGAACAGAATTCCAACTAAGTATTGTACTCCCAGGAATATTGATGTAAATAATATGAGTTATCCTTTTTGCCCCTTTCTTTTTGGCTAAATTCTCATTGAATCTTAGAGCAAAGGAGGACTTTCAAAATAATCTGCAACTTGGCGAGACCTCATCTCTACAATAAATCCAAAAATTAGCTGTGGTAGTGCGCACCTGTAGTTCCAGCTACTTGGAAGGCTGAGGCGGAAGGATCGCAAGAGCCCAGCAGGTCAAGCCTGCGGTGGCCGGGAGCGGCCACTGCACTCCAGTCTGGGCAACAGAGTGAGACTCGAACTCAAAAAATAAATAAATAAATAAATAAATAATAAAAATAATCTAGTACAGGGATAATAAATAGCATAACCCTTTTCCCTCTTCTTCTTTCCCCATAGAAGACATTACTACTCCATGGAATGTTCTTTCCCATGAAAGAACATAGTTCATCTTGTAATTTCCAGTAGAGGATTTTAGGCATCCATTCCCAATCAATTGGTACTCCAGGTAAAAACCACCTGCCATACCCAATCTAGTCCAAATTTCCATTTTACAGGCAAGGAAACAGAGACCCAGAACTATTTGTGACTGGATTGTAACCAGTCTGTAACCCAGACTGTAACCTTGAAAGGAGTTTTCCCATATTGGAAGTGTTAATTCATACAAGAAATAAAACTTCAATCTTATTTGCTCTTATTCCAAGTTATTAAACCAAAATGTCCAGTATAAAGCTGACTTTGAAAGACTAACTTCTTTTGCATTTTTACTCTGCACAAACAAATTAGAGTATTTAGGGAGTTGACACCGAAACTGACTCTTTTCATACCAACAAAAGAAAATTTTCCTAAATATCAGACAATTTACTGTTGTCTGAAAAATAACAAGTAAAACTGTGACAGAGGCAAAATTGCCCACTCCCAAATTATCTGCTTTGTTCATGAATGAATGTCAAGACACGGTGCCATAATTTGCAAAGTGTCCTAAGGGAAGATGCAAGACCTATGGATGGTCACCTTTCTAGATCTGTCTGGTCTCATTTAACTTAAAGAGCTTTCTATTGGTCTTTCTCTAAGCCCCAGTGTGGAGAATAAGGCAATCACCAGAACTTAAAAATAACATAATGGAGACCCATTGCCCCTAAGCTTGTAACAAGTGATGTTTTACAGAGATCAGTCCTGGGTGCATTTAACATCTCTGTATGTGATTGATTACTAGCTGGAGAGAGCGGTCATTAAGTTTGCCAAGTACATCACATCATCAAGATGGGTGAGCACCTTGGAAGACAGGATTAGAATTTAAAATGACCTTGACTGTTTGAAAAATGATTACAAGCAAATGAAATTGAGTTCCCTACAATCAACTGTGCAGCAACATGCTAAATAGACTTCCAATGACACAAATTCAAGTGAATGAGTCTAGCATCGTGCTGGTTGTTCCCTAGTGAGTTGTAAGCTGTATTTTGTTCAACAAAGTTTTACTGATTAGAAAGTTAGCATAATTCTGTATTGTATAATTAAACAAAACAAAGTAATAATTGCTTTATAAAATATATAACCTAATGTATTAAATATGGTATATGATTTTATTAATGAACAAATGAAAAAGTAGATTAATCATTAAGTAAAAATTCCAAAGTAATTTATGAGATATATAAATTAGAAAAGATGAAAAGCCTAAAAAATGTTAGACACCTAGGATAGATGGAAATAAATAATTACAAGGGTAGAAAGTAGAAAAAGTTAGGCAGTCTCGGTGGCTCAGCCTGTATTCTCGCGCTTTGGGAGACTAAGTGAGTGGATTGCCTGAGCCCACGGGTTTGAGACCTGCCTGGGCAACTTGGCAAGACCTCATCTCTATAATAAATTTAAAAATCAGCCAGGCGTGGTAGCGCATGCCTGTAATTCCAGCTACTTGGAAGGCTGAAGCAGAAGGATCACTGGAGCCCAGCAGGTCTAGGCTGCAGTGGCCAGGAGCGGCCACTGCACTCTAGTCTGGGTGTCAGAGTGAGACTCCAACTCAAAAAAAAAGAAAAAGAAAAAGTTAAGAAGTATTAATGAAAATTTTGGAAATTTTGGAAGTGCAAAGCTGTTCACTGCCAAAGACGAGTGAAGAGAAATATATATTAAATAATATCATAAGGTATTTAGGTAATAAGTATAGACAGAAGATCTTGAATGTTATAATTCTAATTTGATATTACAACATTATTTCATAGAGGTAGTATCTAGTTCCAACAGCGTAGAGACCTGGAATTCTGTCTTCTTGTAAGAGGATAACATTTATGTGGATTTTTAATTTCTCTCTATAAAAAAGGCTAATTTCTGAGAAGAGGGTGAATCACATATGCTTTCAAAGCAAGCAATTACAAAGTTATTACTTCATCTATTATGAAATTATAAATTTATCCTAAAATTTTCCTCAAAACTTTCATAAAATCTAAAATCTTTACTATTATTTCATATAAAACATGACACAGAATACATGATATTCCTTTGTAATACTTATTTCACATAAAATGTCTGTTGTGCAAAGCAAGAAAAACTGGTATGGAATCTTTTATATTATTCACAAAACTCTAATACTAGAAAGAACTGTTGACCTAATCCCAGTAAACAATTTTATTTGGCATATTTAATGCAACAATGCCTTTAATAAGTATAAATACTGGAGTGATGGTCCACACAGTACTCTTAAGTGTGCAGTAATATTTTTTAGCTGACCAAATTCAGTACTCAGTATTGGAACCTTTAAATTTGTTCAAATATACATAAAATACTTATCCCAGATGCAAGTTTATAACTGGTACTGTAATTTTAATTTTTTTTTTTTTTTTTTTGCTTTTGTCACATGAAATGCTAAAAGAATTTTTGGTGACTATTTCTGGATGTGGATATCTATAGCTTGCATTATACTTATTCCTAGAATGAGTCTTAGAATAATTAAAGAAATTTTTCTCACTTGTGTTCTTAATTTCCTGTAAAATGTTGCTTTTTTTGCAAGATTCCACTCCTGTTATTAAAGCCCAGATTACAGACCAAGGAAAAACTAGATGATGTCTTCCACATTAACTTCATAGGTACCCTACGGTAATTATCCAAAAGTCTCTTCAGCACCCATCTAGATTCTGAACGATTAAACTTGTGTGTACATTTTTCACTTCCGCAGCTTCTCCTTTACAATGAGAGAAAATTTAGTATCTGTATTATTAGCTGTGCTCAAGGAATGGAATTAAGAAGAGAAAAGAAAAAAAAAAGAAGAAGAAAGAAGTAAAAAAGGAAATGAATACAGGTACAAGGCAAGCAAAAATGACTGGAGATTGACCAGCAGTATTGGGACTTAGGGGTAGAAAGGTTTTTTGGGAACTAGCACAACAGAATTCAAACTTAGTTTGCACAGTTTACACACTTGATTCAAATATTCTTTCATGCATATTCACAAAATATTCCCATGTTTCCAATAATAGAAAAATGAATTCTTCAAAATTTTTATTTTATTTTTTATTGATGACTAGTAATTGTGTACATTTATGGAATACTGTGTGTTGTTTACATGTGTATATTATGGAATGAGAAAATCAGATTAATAAACCTATTTATCAGCTCTCATACTTGTCATTTCTTTGTGGTAGGAACGTTTGAAATCCACCCTTATAGTAATTTTAGAAAATACAAGCTGGGCTCGGTGGCTCAGCCTGTAATCCCGCGCCTTTGGGAGGCTGAGGTGAGTGGATTACCTGAGCCCGCGGGTTCGAGACCCGCCTGGGCAGCGAGACCTCATCTCTACAATAAATAAAAAAATCAGCCGGGCGTGGTAGCACATGCCTGTAATTCCGACTACTTGGAAGGCTGAGGCGGAAGGATCGCCGGAGCCCAGCAGGTCGAGGCTGCGGTGGCTGGGAGCGGCCACTGCACTCCAGTCTGGGCGACAGAGTGAGACTCCAACTCAAAAAAAAAAAAAAAGAAAAGAAAATACAACACATTATAATTAACACTTTGCTGTGCAATAGATCACCAGAACTTATTCCTCGTAACTGAAGCTTTGCCCCCATTGACCAATATATCTCCTTTCCCAACCCATCCTCCTATCCCTCCTAAACTTCTAGTAACCTCCATTCTACTCCCTACTTCTATGATTTTGAATTTTTAGATTCTTACATATAAATGATATCATAAGATAGCTGTCTTTCTTGCCTGGTTTATTTCACTTATCACAATGTCCTCTAGATTAATCCACATTGTCAAAAGTGACAGAATTTTGTTTTTTAAGGCTTAATAGTAGTCCACTGTATATACATACCACATTTTAAATCCACTTATCTGTTGATAAGCATTTAGGTTGTTTCCTTATCTTGGCTACTGTGAATAATGCTGCGGTAAACATGTGAGTGCAGACATCTCTATGATATATTTATTTCAATTCCTTTGGATATATGTGAGATTGCAGGATCATATGGTAATTAAATTTTTAGTTTTTTGAGAAACCTTCATACTCTTGCAAAATTGATGTATTCATTTATAAATTCAAACAACAGTGTAAAGGGTACTCTTTTCTCTACATCCTTACCTGTGCTTATTTTATATCTTTTAAATAACAGCCATTCCAATAGATGTGACCTTTTATACCATTGAGGTTTAAATTTGCATTTTCCTGATGATTAGCACTGTTGAGCATTTTTTCATACACCTGGTTGGCCATTTGTATGTTGTCTTTTGAGTAATGTCTTTTCAAGTTATTTGTGCATTTTTAAATTGGGTTTTTTGTTTTCTTGCTATTGAGTTGTTTGCATTTCTTTTATAGCTTGAATATTAACTCTTATTAGTATAGTCCACATTGACAATTAGTATAGTCCATTTTTGACAATGTGGATTAATCTTATTAGTATAGTTTTAGAATAATTTTTTTCTATTTCTGTGAAGTATGTCATTGGAATTTTTAAAGGAATTGCATTGAATCTGTAGATTACTCTAGATAGTATGAACATTTTAACATTAATTCCTCCAATTCATGAACATAAGATATATTTCCATTTATTTGTGTCATCTTCAATTTCTTTCATCCATCTTGTATAGCTTCAGTATTCAGATATTTTACCTCTTGATTAAACTTACTCCTAATTATTATACTTTTTAATGCTATTATAAATGTGAAAATATTATTGTTTCTTAATTTATTTTACAGATAGTTTATTGTTAATGTATAGAAATGCTATCAAGTTTTTTATGTTGATTTTATAATTTGCAATTTTACTGAATTTGTTTATCAGTTCTAACAGTGTTTTGGTAGAATCTTTTGGGTTTTCTATGTATAAGATCATATCAGCAAACAGAGACAATATCACTTCTTCCACCTTTATTTGGGTGTCTTATATTTCTTTTTCTTGACTAATTGCTCTGGCTAAGACTTCTAGTACTATGTTGAAAAGAAATGGTGAGTGAGTATCCTTGTCTTGTTCCTAATCTTAGAGGAAGCACTTTCAATTTTACACCACTGAATATGACTTTAGTTGTGGGCCTGTCATGTATGGCCTTTATTGTATTAAACATTTCTTCTATACCTATTTTGTTGAGAGATTTTCTCGTGGAAAAATGTTGAATTTTGTCAAATGTCTTTTCTGCATTTATTATGACAATCAAATGGTTTTTTGATTTTCATTCTGTTAATGGGATGAATAACATTTGTTGATTTTTGTATGTTGAATCATCCTTGAATCCCAGGGATAAATACCACTTGATCATGGTAAATGATATTTTTTTAATATACTGTTGAATATGGTTAGTATTGCAGCCATCCCTTTGTAAGGGGGGTTGGTTCCAGGACTCCCTCCGGATACCAAAAGCCATGGATGCTCAAGCTCCTCTCATAAAATGGTATAGTACTTACATGTAACCTATACACATCCTCCCATATACTTTAAATCATCTCTAGATTACTTATAATACCTAATACAATGTTAATGTTATGTAAATATTTGCTATACTATATTGTTTAAGAAATAATAACAAGAAGAAAGTCTGTACATTTTCAGTACAGACATTACTGTCTGATTATTTTTAATCCACAGTTCATTGAATTCATGGATGTGAAACCCATGGATATTAAGGGCCAACAATAATTTGTTGATGACTTTTGCATCTACGCTTACCAGAAATATTGGTCTATAGTTTTCTATTTCTTAATGCCCTTTTATGGCTTTGGTACCAGGATAATGCTGACCCGGTAAAATGAATTTGGAAGTGTTTTCTCCCCTTCTAAATTTTTCAATATATTCCCTTTTCCTTGCTTCCAACTCAAGGTTTCTCCCTACCCCCAAGAAATCTGGCTTGTGTTGGAGGGCAGAGTAGCATAAAAAAGATAAAAAGAAAGAGAGAGAAAGAGAGACTAACAAAAATTAAAATTAGTTGAAGCACTTGTATGAAGCCAGTGGTTCCAAACTGAATAATATTCACTGGTTATATAATAGCATTATGTGAGGTCATCTAAAATGTTCTTTGAAAGACACTGAGAAGGATGTGTCCCTACCTCATCTAAATTCACAGAGCCTTCATCAAATTACTAGTTTAATTTAGGCGGTCTAATTAGGAACTATGCTTATGCAGCCAGAGAAAACTGCTACAGATTAAAGAAGACCTGGTCCCAAAATGTCATGGAAGGCAGCACTCCCAAGAGGTCATGACAGGCAGAACTCTCAGCACTCCCTGTGATAAAAATGTCATACTCCTACTTCCATCCTTCATACATAGGATTAGCCAGACAGCTGTAAGATAGGAAAGATAACACTAGAATGAGGATGTGCCACATTTGAAAGTGGACAATATCTGAGTGTTTTTCCATAGATCTATTGAGTCAATAAATATATAAATCGGCCCATTTTGAAGGTAATGTGATCTAACTCTCTCTCCTTGGTAACAAGATTGAATCAGGCTGAGTATCCTTATCCAAAACACTTAGAATTGTAAGTGTTTTGAATCTCAGACATTTCTCAGATTTTGGAATTTGCATCTACACTTACTAGTTCAGAATACCTAATACAAAAATCTGAAATCCAAAAATGTTCCAATAAGCATTTCCTTTGAGTAGCATGTTTGTACTCAAGAAATTTAGAATTCTGGACTACTTCAGATTTTGAATTCTGGAGTTAGGGATACTTAACTTGTAGAAACAAAAAGGTAGATAAATCATTTTCATTTAGAAATGAGCTCTTTAAAATACAAAATGTCAAATAGGCACATGAACCTAATATTGTTGTTATTGGTTATCAAAGCTGAAGATCTGACCTAAAAGGAGGGGGGGAAAGATGGAAAATCATATTTTCACATATGAGAAGTGGCAATTCTTGTCCTTTACCAGACTGCTTCAACTTAAATAACCAAAGAACAATATTGAAAATGGCATTTCAGAAATATAGAGGTATCTTTTCTGGAAGCAAAAAAGAAAAAAAAAAAAGCTACCTATCAATATTAAATTGGGTCACATTTTTTCTAATATTAGATTAGGACTACACAAAGATTGACTATGCTTACTGTGAGCTTTTGGAAACGTGTAATATCTCTCCTTCCCAAGTGAGCTCTTTCTCATAATACAGAGCACATGCCAATGCTGTCTGCCTACATTATTATCCCCATTATGCAAATGAGGGAAAGTGGAACTATTTGATTTAAGCAAAGCAAATTCTTAAACATAATTTCCATTATTTATGCCCACGATTAGGAAATTAAAGCCCGTGGGCTATATTCAGCCTGCAGGCCTGCATCTTGTTTTTCATATAGCCAGGCACTAAGAATGTTGTTAACATTTTTAAAGCGTTGCCAAAACTTAAAAAAAGATGACAAAGACCTTGTGTGACTCCCAAGACCTAAAATATTTATTATTTGTCCCGCTACAAAGATATTAATGATATAATTCCTTTAAAATGTAACTTAAGTGGTTTATTATTCATAACTTAAATAATTAGAATAAAAATGGAAGGTATCTATCTAAACCTAGAAAATAGAAATGGGTTTCCGACGCTCTTATTCCCTTTACAAAGTGCTGCAAATAGCTTGATAAGGTGTGGAATTAGTTAATAAGATGTCAAAAAAGCACATCAATATTTCGATATCAAGAAGAAAGAAGAATTTCTATTTATAAACTTGACTAGCTCAACAGAAAGTAAGTAAATTGACAAGGCAAACTCTTACAATATAGTTAATAAATAAGAAACATGGAAGTAAAACTTCATGTATTTATTTTAACATCATTATAACAACACAAATATGCTTATAAAGTAGTGCTAAATTCTGTGGTACGTAAACAAAGATTCTGGAGGTCTCTGTGGAGAGAGTTGTAAGCCATTTTTTGCAGCTTTCACCTGGCTCCTTTGAGCCAATCCTGACACTTGTTCATGCGACTAAATTTCTAAGCCCGCCCATCGCTTATAACCAAGAGTCCATTTTCTCAAAGCACTCCAGGTTTTGTGATAAGAAGAGTCATGTGGAAGTCCCAACAAAGCAAGTGTGCTCATTGTTTCTCCATCCTCCCCCTCACATGTCTGGGGACTATTTTTACTAGGCTGGACCCTCCAGTACTTAATGATGTCCTTCCTTCCTGGCTCTGATGGCTTCCACCCCTTTCCTTGATGATATGCTTAAAATCATATCCTCCTCCTTACCTTAAAAGAACTCTAGTGCTGATTGCAGATTGTGGATGAAACCTTTGTCTATTAGGACACTAGGAATAGATCAGGAAACTCAGCACAACTGTGAGTTAAGTAACCGTTCAGCTGTGGGAGACGAATTACCCCACCAACCTAGCATACTATTCTTAACTGTTTGCTTGTCAAAATTTTTGTTAAATGGAAAAAAATAAAACTGCTTCCCCTCCCATCTTTTTTGGGATCAATTTTGTAAATGAAGAAAATTAAAAGTAGACTTAAATCTCATCAATTCCACATGAGACTTTCACCGTTACTTCAACATTCACAAGAATTTAAAACAATTCTCTCAGAAAGTTACTAACTGGGTATATGTAACCGGCTGTCTTAAAACACTGGAACTAAGAGTACAATCTATGAGAGGGAAAAACAAAGCACAAACAGGAAGAACAGGTGTGTTGACTCAACTGAGTAGAAAAAAGCTATCAACAATGTGGGTTAAATTTCAAAAGCAAAAACAAACATTCTTCACTACTTCTAAAATGTGAAGAACATATTCCAATTATATGTTTAATGAAAAAAAAATCCATAGACTCTTTTGGCAATCAAAAATCTACACCTATCCATTTTGGATATATTGGCATGACAAAATGATGTGACCTAAGTCACCTAACGACTTAATGAGAGTTAGTTGTTCAACCACTCACCAGCAGCTGCAAATAGTTTAGTTGCACCACTGTGAAGATACTTGCTATTTCTTTGTATCCCTTTCATGGAGTGTGTGTGTGTGTGTGTGTGTGTGTGTGTGTGTGTGTGTGTGTGTACCTTCCACAAAATATGTAGCTACTTAATTCTGGGGAGAAACTACTTGTGTACAGCTGGACTTCTGAAATAGAAACATTTAGAAGTGACAAAGTCTTATTAATTTTTAAAATAAATAATTGTAGAGCCCTTGTTATATGCTTGCAACATACTGGGCAGAGTCATAAGGTCTAGGGAGACAAATATGAAGGAGGGTCCCTCCCCTGTTGAAATCACATTCTAGTGTGAAAAGACAAACACAAATAAAGATAATTTTTAAAATAAAGAAAAATAAAAGAAATGCATAATTTCAGAAGATGTGATGTAGATAAAATTTGCATGATACGTAAAGACAAACTTGCTGAGGGAGGTGAACTGGCTAGTCTAGAAAGATTTGAGAAAATGATAGTTTAGCTGAGCCCTGAAGGTAGAGAGAGAGAGAGAGCCATTGAAGAGTAGGGGAAATGCAGTCCTAAAGGAGGGTACCAGCAAATGCTCAAGGCAGGAGTTGGGGGTGGGCCACATTCCAAGAACAGAAAGTTTATTATGGCTGAAACAGTAAGTGTTATGAGATGGGATGCCAAATGGTAACCAAGGCCAGGCCATGGTGCTTATAGACTATGGCCAGGAGTTTGAATTTTATTCTTGGTTTATTGCAAAGCCAGTGATAGAGGACTTTAATGACATGACATACATATTTTAAAACTTCTTTACAATATGTGCCTGGAAATAGGTTAAAAGAAGAGAAGAGTAGAAGTGGGAACTGTTAGAGTCACCCAGGGTACCTGATGGTTGTTACTAGGTTCATAGAGTAGAAATGGAGATCAGTGGATGGATTTGGTATATATTTCAGAGTTCTAACCTAGGGAACTCCTTGCTGATAGTTTGGACAGGGAACTTTGTGCTGATAATTTTAGAAAAGAATAAAAATAATTGTAAAGTTATTCTAGAGGATATGGCCTTCCATGTTTTCCTTTATTATTATTCTGGCCCTGGGTCTCCTGTTATATGCTTCTGTGTCACCTTCCAGTGAAGGTCAATTTAGACATGATCCATCAAGATGCCCATTATTCTAGTCTCTTTCCTTGTTCGAACTGAAATGAGAACTGCAATGGTTTTATCTGCTTTTGTCTCCAGTTGTAGTTTTAAAATATTTGCTCTAGCTCTTCCCTATTTGCAGTGATTGCACTTGCCAGAACTTCAGGAGGTACAGCTTTCCTCCCACTCAAATGCACTAGGATAAATGCTTAGTACAAGATGTCTTCTTCCTTGCCATGCTGTGGATGGGAACTTTCTCAGCCTCTTTGATTCAGGTGGTACAAAACTATCTTCAAGTGTATTTCTACATAAAAGACTCAAAAGTCAATTTTTTCCAGTTGCTTTCATGTTCTATAATGGAACACCTTCTTTTTGTCCTCTGTTCCCATCTTCCATCCAGAGCTAATCACTTAGTGCCTGTCTGGGATTCTGTCACTGAATTAATGCCTTTGGCATGAAATTAAACTTATCTAGCTTTCCACATCTCATGCATGGCTTTCTTTATTGTGGATTATATTCATTCTATAACGTTCCACTACTTATCTTAACATATAAATACTTTTAACAAGATCATACTGCCTATTTAAGAGGACATGTGTACCCAAGGATAGTATAGCTAAATAACAGAGGTAGCAGTAATAGCACTTTAAAAATCATCATTTGTTACCTTTTGTATTAAAAGCAGAAATCTGAAAGTTTAGTGTCTTCTTATGTCAAATCCATGGTTTCATTTTAAAACTTATTTTATCGGAGGAATGTTTCCTCAGACAGAATCCTACATGGAATCCCTATTCTCAATTTTAAAAACATATAAGAGGAGAGCTGCTCTGCTGGTGAAGGGAGGAGAGCTACTCTTTCAATGCCTTCTGTGCACACTGTGACTATGCTTGAGATATTTATTAATGTGAGATCCTGTGCTCTATAAAACACATGTTGAAGACCACAGTTTCAAAAATTATTCCATATCTATTTCTTTAAAATATCAGATTTAAGAGCTTTCCTATTTGTTCTACTTGTTGTGCCTATAATTTGCTGATCCTGATAATGAGTCACACACACACACACACACACACACACACACACACACACACACACACCCCACATTCCTGAATCCTGGGATCATGGTAATGCATCTAAGCTACCAAGAATATTCCTTTCCCTGCCTCTTGTTAAATACTGAAGAGATCACTTCTGAAGAATTGGAGTTTTGTTCAGAAATAGGCCAAATTTTTGAACCTTTCCTGCCACTCTCCTCATTCACATAGTGTATAGCCTTCACTGGGAGTTGTTTGACCCAAGACAGTGCCAGGGTGACAAGCCACATGGCCACTCTCCACTCAGAACTGTTGTTGCATTTTTTTTACATCAGCCTTGTAAGGTAGCAGAAATAAAATCTTTAGTAAAGATTCAAAAGTGAAGAATTTTGACTACATTTAGGGAACCAAATTAGCTATCCCGATTACCTACTCATAAATACGTAATTTGGGTGAGGCAGGGTGTCAGAAAAAGTACATGACCTATATCATGACTCCTGGTTAGTCAGGTTCTCCTCTCGACAATAGTAATACAGATGTAGTATTACACCAGTTATTGTTCACGTAAAGGGAAAAGGAGGAGGGCAGACAAGTTAGTGACCATTACCATTATTGGATTTTGTTAAAGGTACAAAATTACAGCTAGATAGGAGAAATAAGTTCTAGTGTTCTACACCACTGTAGGATGACTATAGTTAACAATGATGCATTATATAGTTTCAAATAGCTAGAAGGAGTATATTGCATAGTCCCAATACAAGGAAATAATAAACATTTGAGATGATGAATATACTAGTCACTTGATCCAATCACTATACATTATATATATAGGAACATTACCTTGTGCCCTACAAATATGTACAATTATTATGGATTAATTAAAAATAAGATAAAGAATAAAAGTAATATTTAAAGTGAATTTAGAATATACCAAATGAATACTGGATTAAGAGAGCCAACTTTGATTACAAGAAGATCATAAATTGCACACATCTCAATCTGAAAGACACCCAACTTTTGTATTTGAGGGATATAAAGAAAATACTGTCTGAGTGTGGTGGCTTAAACCTGTAATCCCAGTACTTTGGGAGGCTGAGGTGGAAGGATTGCTTGTACCCTCAAGTTCAAGACCTGCCTAGCCAACATGGTGAACCCGTCTCTACAAAAAATAATAATAATGATTAAAAAAAGAAAATGCCATAGTAATAGTAACATTAATTGATAGTAAAATACGCATTAATTAATAAATTGTTAATTAATCATAAAAATTAATAAATATTTAGATCAGCTTTGCCTTAAATCTGATAATTAAGCTACTAGAATCTATATCAAACAGAGATTACTTATTAGATGAAGATAGTTATTAGATGAAGAAGGTCACCTTTTTTCTGAAAAATAACTAAATTCAGATTTATGCTGCTTTACAATCTTTTCCTTAACTTCTCATTCAAGTGTCATAACATGGGTAATATTTGGAAGTGGGAAGGTTTGGAAATGGAGTTGTCATTGTCTTTGCTTCTTTTTGTATGGTACATATGCAAAAGTGCTTTAGTTATCTACATTCCGTGGTCTTTTATAGTTCAATGAGGGAGCAGTGGGAAGAAGAAGACAGGGATTGCCAATGCCACCAGTGTTGCTATTCAATAGTATGACTAGCTTTCTTTTCTTGGCAGCAATTGCAAATGAGAGGTTGTTTTCTGGGAAATGCCCTTTTTGGTATATGCAGTAGAACTTGTATGTATCTTGGCTGTTGTCCTATATTCTTATCTATATTGACTCACCGTGTGTTATTAGGGTGTGAGCAAACAAAGACAGAGCTCAATGAATTTGGCATATTGTGGCTACAAAAGCAAAGCAAATGAAAGATGATATATATTGTGGTAAGAAGTAAATTTTTGACTACTCCATAGATAAAACCATTCACTAAAATGCAAAAAAAGATATGCTTTCTTATTTGCTATCTATCATCACACATGCTAGTATCTTTTCTGGACAAAAGTGTGGAAAGGAAACTGTACAAACCAAAATAGACTTGCAAGAACACAGAGAGGGTTTGGATGACTGTGTGTGTGTGTGTGTGTGTGTGTGTGTGTGTGTGTGTGTGTGTGTGTGTGTATAACTATGAAAAAGTGTTGCAGCTGCTTCTGTCTTATCTTTTTAAAAAATTCTAAATGTTATAAGGACAAAAGCTTCACAATAAAATTAATATTAAAAGTAATCTCAGCATTTTCTGTAACATGAACTCTGTATTAGATCTTCCCCAGAAAACTTTTGAAAGCTCTGGAAAGTTAGTGTGAGTTCATGTCATTGAGACCAGAGAAGGGAAATATATATTCTAAAGAAAACCTTACTATATTCTAAAAGTTTTGTTTGGGTTCAACATTCCCTTGACAATTTCCTAAAAGAAAAATATCTGGACCTTAAAATATCTACCCAAAGACATAGTCAAAGTATTTGATAAAGCCTATACAAGTTTTCCTAATAGGACAGACAGCTCACTCATAAGTATGAGGTAAATAGCATAATAAACAAGCAGAAAATTAAATGCATAAAGTATAGGCAAAATATAAAATCACAGCCACACTATGACAGGATTCATGTATGTAGTTTCACCTAATGCCACCTGACAGCTTTGCTTACAAGTAACATTTAAGCAGTAAAATTAGAAATGGAAGGACACGACTATTTGTATACCTAACCCTGAATTGTACCCCACATCTTCAAAATTAAAAATTAAAAAAAGAAATGGAGGGACAATAAGCTATTTCTTCTGTGGGAAAAAATATGTGTGCAATACATGAATCAGGGTTTAAATTAGAAATTAAGACTTGATTAAATTTTGGTACGATGATGGAAGTATGCAAAACAAGGTTTAATGTAAATAACTTTATGTGTAATGTTGATACAATTTTTTCAATTTTAAAAACTTAGTGGACTTTTATGATGTGGTGAAAATTATTTGTACTAAGAAATCTATACATTTCTAATTTTATATTAAGCTTACAACTTTTCACTTGTATTAATTCCAAGTCCATTGTTCTATTTTTAGGATACAAATGAAAAAAGAAACCATTATCGTTATATAAGTTTTTTCTGCATCAATTATTCTGGCAGTTCAAACTATCTCAAATTTAGTGCCTTAAAACAAAAACCGTTTATTTGATCATTATTCTGCAATTTGGACCCAGCTCAGTTGGGTAATTCTTTGGCTGGACTCAGCTGGCATCATTCATAGGGTTGTAGTCATCAGATAAATTGAGTGGAGATGCCATGTCTAAGATAGCTCCACTAACAAGCCTGAGGGCTAGCTGTCTGGGTCTTTCTCTCCATGTGGTCCTTTATCTGAAGCTTTTTCAGCATTCAGTGCTCTCAAAATTCCAAAGGGCAAAATACAAGCTATAAGACCTTTTGAGGTGTCATCTCAAAAGTTGCATGGTGTCATTTTCTGCATATTCTATTATTCAAAGCAAGTTATAAGGGCAGCCCAGATTCAAGGAGAAAAGGATGGGAAATGTAAGAACAGGAAGAATTTACGGCCATACTTTTTTAATCTACCACAATTGTCAGATATAATGGGGATTCATGCTTTAATAAATTAATCCAATCATGGATATATTAGAATAGGATTCTGAAAATTTGATTTTTTTAAAGGAAAGCTTTGATTATGTGAAAAAAAATTAAGTTCTGAAAAACTTTTCAATATGTTGTGAGATTCTACACAAATCATTCTGTGGCTTTATTAATTCATCCATTTGTTTAATTTCTCTGTAATATATATATAATTTATTTTAAATACATATAAATAACACTTGTCACATGATCAACTCCGACACAATTTAATTTGCCTTAATATTAATCTGACAATGTTCCTCAAACTTCTTGCTCTAAATTTGGGACAATGAAATATGACACAGAAAATTTGGCATTACTTAATTCTTTATCTAGTTCTGTCTTTTTAAAATTTAATCATGTATCTAATTGTAACCATTCATATTAGATAGAAACTATTATTTGATTATATAGTAGAGGATATTTTAGAAATGCTTTATCAATCATTATCAAATGCTTACATTTAGTTTCCTTCCTAAAATTTGTATTTTTTTTAAACTACCTATAATTAGTTGTTTCCCAGTTTAAGAAAAGTAGGTCTTTAAGTATACTATGCTTTAAAGTTGTAGATGTTTCATTTTATTATATTTTATTCAACAGACATAAATATACTAAAAGAAGTGAGACTGTGAGAGATATAAATATGAATAACAGATCCTAACTGAAAGTATTTACAACTACCTGGGGAAAAAAATGTTAATTAAATAAGAAAGAAACATAAGGCTTCAAAGCAGTAATATATGTGTTTCCAAATTGATCACTTTTAAATTCTCTTATTGAGGAGAACAAGAGGGACAGAACAAGGGAAAAGCCTACACCTCACCTTTCCATCCACATTATCCAGTGACCCAGAGCACAGGCTAACTGGAGAAATTTATTCTCTGCTCTTGCCCAGAGATGTGGTGGCTGATTAGTATTCAGTTGCATTCTGACAACATATCTTTTAAAAATATCTATATTCTCAGTAAGTCCTACAAAACTGATGAGACAGGTAGAGCTCTTGCTTTACAGATAAAACAACTGGAATGAATTAGAAAAAGTGACTGCCCAGAGTTGAAAAAATAAAATAAAATAAGACAGAATTAGGGCAAAACCCAGGGCTCATGCTCATCCCATGACTTCTTTCTTCCTTGCTATGTGGAGCAAGTTAGAAGAATAATTGGTGATAAAAGCAAAATGTTGCAACAGCAGTGACTCTGAGCTGTAACTCTATATAACCTTGAGATCTAGGTACCCCAGTTAATAATAGATGTCCAGTGAGGTAATGTATGTAAAGACCAAAGGATGGGTTCTAATATGACAGGTTTTCTCAAATACCTCCACCACACCTTTCATAGTTTTAGGATTTAGGTCTAAAGGTCAACGCCTAATGCTTTGTAACAAGTTCCTTTTGGTATTTCAAGAGGTAAACAACTTCAGGAATTAAACCACTTTAGGGACTACTTTTTAGCTCTCAAGTGTGTTAGATATTGGTTCATTTGTAAAACTAGGATCTGGGGCACTTGGAAATTCAAGTACATACTCTTGGGGGTTACAGAATGCTGTGCAAGAATTATATTAATCATTTTAAAGCTGCTACTAAAAATACAGTGGAAATGAACATAATCACACATATGATGTTTCCGTCCTGTGAAGGCAAAACAATTTCCCATTGTGCTGTGTGAAGACACACTTTACAAAATGTAGCTTTAAATCACCACACGCTATATGGTAGTAGAGGCCTATAGACCTGTATACACAATTCTAAATGCAATAAGCATTTAAGTAAGCACAATTCTAAATCTCTAAGTGCAAAACTTGACTTAAAAGAAATGAGACTATTTACAGTTTGTATTTATACCTTTTACTGTGACTACATATTCATATATTTTGATGCAACTACATTAATATATTTGATTATTGGGTACTGCCCTTTCTAAAATCTGAAAGGCTTTGAAATCTGGAATAGATATTGTCCCAATGGTTTCAGAGGACATGTTGTAGACCCACGCAGGTGAGATTACTGCAAAATAATCAAGGGTATATTAGTGACTGGTGTGCTACTCTTTGTTTTTTGGGGGGTTTTATTGTTTTGTTTTGTTTTGTTTTGAGTTGAAGTCTCACTTTGTCACCCAGACTGGAGTGCAGTGGCCGCTCCTGGCCACCGCAGCCTCGACCTGCTGGGCTCCGGTGATCCTTCCGCCTCAGCCTTTCAAGTAGCTGGAACTACAGGCTCACGCTACCATGCCCGGCTGATTTTTGATTTATTGTAGAGATGAGGTCTCGCCAAGTTGCCCAGGCGGGTCTCGAACCTGCGGGCTCAGGCCATCCACTCACCTCAGCCTCCCAAAGCGTGAGATTACAGGCTGAGCCTCCTAGCCCGGCTGTTATTTTTAATGACTTATTCTTATCTCTGGTGTTTGTTCTAGCAAGGTAACACTAATCATTATATTAAATACTATTCGTGATTTCAATTGTATAGATTTTGTTGTATTGAGTTTTTAAATGTATTTGGATTCTAAATGTGTTAACTGTGCACGTTTGAAATCAATTCTGAATTTTATTCTTAGTATTTTTGATATTTTTTTACCGAAAAAAATATTTTAGGTCAACACTGAAATTGTTATGAGCTTTTTCTTTGCTTCTTTAAAAGTAGGTTTATTAATCATAGTTTAGAAACTATAACATTACATTTAATAACTAGAAGAAGGAAAACAAAGTGGTAGTTTAGAGTGACTTTCAACCTTTCAAAGTTTAAGCTTTGTTATACTATCAAAATTACACTGAAGAAAATGTTGTTATAGCTTAAAATATGACTGTGATATATAGGTATATTTAAATTTTCTCTTCATAGAAAGCATGATGAAGATCCCAGTCTCTTTACTATAGAAAATCTTTATCTTCTCTTTGCTACTAACCATCTGGTCACCCGCCTGAAGTATCTGTAGATTCTGGTAAATAAAATGTCCCTAAATATATCATAAGCAATTACAGTTTACTGCTATTAGTCAAGCACCTTGTTTAAATAGCTGGGGTGCTTTAAAACTTCAAAAATACAGCCAAGGATGCAATTCTGAAATTTAGCATTTACCACAGACGTTGTCTCCATTGTTTATGCTAAAATTAGATTTGAAATGTCTCACTCTCACTAAGCAACTAAAATATAAGATTTAAAATGCTATTCAGCGTGGTAAGGTTTATGAGCAAGCAATTATATCAAGCTCTCATTGAAATGTTGCTAGTTTTACTTTCTAGATACAGGTGTCTCCTAATATGCAAGGCAATGACCACAGAACACTGGTTCAATTCTCTTGATCTGAGAAAGTGAGATTTGAGAGGCTTCCTAGGCTATGGAACATCACATCACACAGCTAATTAATGTCAAAGTCAGGTCCCTTCCTTCCAGTCCAGTTGTTTGAACAGTTTTGTTATCATTTGAAACGCTGCACTCTAGGTCTAAGGAGCAAATGACCTTATCTGCCCCAAAGTTTGCAAATCAATTGTCTCACAGTGCCGAGGCAGTAGGCAAGTCCAGGAACAAACAGCGTGACTAAGCCAGACCCCCTTCTGCAGGGCTGGCTTCAAAGCTGAGTCACGAAAAATTAAATTGCACAGTAAAGGTGCTGTGTGTTCCTGGCCTTGTCCTACAAGCAAAAGGGCAACCAAATTATTAAAATAGGAGAATTTCTGGAAGGAAAGCTTCTGCCAGTCTTAAAGTGTCTAGTGTGTGTGTGTGTGTGTGTGTGTGTGTGTGTGTGTGTGTGTGTGTGTGTGTTCCTCCTCTGCTTACTAAAGGACTCGATGCTAAAGTATTGCACCGTACATGAGAGTATGGCGTAATGACTCCTGGGTTTATTTGTATTTTATTAAAGGACTCCAGAAAACTCTCAATTCTAAAAAATGAATGGCAGATTTTGGTTAATGTTTGGGGGCAGCAAATCTCAGTCTTACATCCCCTGAAACCAAACCATGGCTAAATCCAAATGGAGTATTACATCCTATTCCAGCAGAGATAATCTTGACCTTTTAGAATCACCTCTCTCTAAATCTTAAACTGCACAGGGAAGCATTGTGCACTCATGCTCACCCAGCCCTGTCTAAATCGCCCTTCAGTTTATCCAGCCTATTTTGCTTTGCAAGCTGGCTTGAACAAGGAGATCTCCCCAGTCTTTCCGGCAGACACTGAGTTTATTCTCTTCAAATGAGAAGCCTGAGGGGCAGTGAGAGAGATTTCAACTCAGCAGTTAATTCTTTAACCATGAGTATCTCATCACTGTTCTTTATTTCTTTTGGTAAGTTCGGCCCCTTTGTAGCAAAAAGACTCGAGGCATCTCTCTGGATTGTTGTAGTTTTGTTAACTGTAAATCAAACCTAGTTGTAATCAATTAAGATATATGATATTACATTGTCATTTTACTCCCAGAATTTAATAACATATCTCCCCTCAAAAGTGTAAATGTCATTCGACAAAATAAATATTAATTTTTAATCAGTTTAGTGACCTAACAAGATACTTTTATATTAAATAAAGTTTGCGTATTAGGGGGAAAAAAATCTGCATTTAAGAACACTTTTTGAAAAGATCCTAAAAGAGTTGCAGTAAAACAAGGTAATTTTCCATGGTTAGAAAGGACGAGCAGAGAATATGACCTGCAGTGCCTCTTTTTGTAATAAGGTAAAGAATAAGCTCTCACCTCCAAAAGAACATGTCCCCAATACCTTGGTAATGGATACAATAAAACAATAACTCTATTTTTGCTCAGCTGTTATGGTAGTGATTGTTGTATTGTTCAGTCATTCATATATTTCATGCAGTGCTGAAAATAGCTATCCATTGTTGTTTGATTTATTAAATTCTCTCCCATCACTTATGGATACTAAAGTACAATTATTAGAAAAGTAAGTTGTGCAGTATGTCAAGCTTGGATTGAAATTTTTAAAGAAAGTTTTTAAAGTTTAGGTTCATTTGCCTATTTACTTGAATCTTTTATAAATAAAGACAGCAACAATTATTATTGGAAAACAAGGTGGAAATTCTGCTTGGAAATCAGGAAGATATTCAGGGATTTATCAGATTCCACTTGTCTGAAGCCTGCCACCATTACTCATCATGGTCACTCCCATTCTTCAAAACTTTGAAAAATCATGTTACTGTATATTATATTATATTATACAGTATATTATATTATACAGTATTATATTATATTATAGTGAGGCAATATTAATAAACACTCTATGACTCTTATTTTGCACAGTTAATCTTGTTTAAATTCCACCAGCTTTAAAAATATTTCGTTCTTTTCACTCTCTCCTTTCTCTGTAAAAATGTCACCCCAACATCTTGACATCCTGGAACCATTTCTATATAAGAATCCTGGAGGTTTCTGCCTATGTGTTCCTCAGTTCCCACAGATATTTTCTGCTTGAGGTGCTGCCTTCTGCTTTCTATTCCAACCCAAACACTCTTCCAACCCTCCCTGGGTCCATTCTGCTAAAAGAGGTTCCCCAATGGCATCTCTTAAGGTGGGATTAATGGGTCTCTTCTCCTACTCAGTTTCCTTTCTCTTAGCCCAAGTCATTCATGGCTCTTCCAGGACACATGAGATTCAGAGGGAACTTCCTTTTTATAGCAACACATGAAGATCTTGTAATTAGAAAATGTTGAGTTGTGTTCAATCATATAAAATTGAAGTAAATTAAATTGACTCGAATGCAATGGAATGGTTTAGACTATGATAAGATGGAATGGAATAGGGTAACTTAGTGCTGGACACTTCTTCCTTGAAGCCTTTCCTCTTATAGTGAGCCCAAGATTCACTTCTTGAGGTGACAATTTCTTCAACGTTTTGGTTTTTATTTACACTCATTTTTATTTTAAAAAATTGCTCATGAAATTTATCTTCCTGAAAGGTAGGAACTAGGTCTTGTTCATTCCATTTTACTTTGCAGACATCCAGTAAATGATTTTTTTTTTCTTTTGAGAAGAATACCAACTTATACCATTTCTAAGTGATGGACGTGGACTGTGAACCATAAATAATATAAACAAGTTAGCACTGCCAGAGGACAAGAGTTCATTTATAACTTAGAAAGACCTTCCTGACTGAGCTATGATGCCTACAGCATAAGCTCAAAAAGGTCATAGAGTTGCATTCTCTAGATATTTTCAAGAGAATAGCCTGGAGTACATGTGACCTGATCTATAGTCAAGCCCACTTTGAATGAAGGTGCAGATCTACTATAGGAAGTGGCAATAGTTTTTCACAAGGGTGTTATTGTTATTTCTTTAATCCAACTAAACAAGTTTTACTTTGCCATTAAAGGTCATCTTAAAATCATTATGAGAGTATTTCACAAATAAGAAATTATTATTTTTATGTAAATCTTTCTGCTCATTGTCAGCTGAAAAAACAGTGTTTTCTATCTTTGATTAACCTACACATTGTGTGTCTGTCTTGGCAAGGGCTCCTCATGAAACTGACTGCTTCTGTTGCCATTATAAAATATACAGACTTTCAGGAAGGCTTGCTACATTTCAGATGTACCCACCCTGTTCAATAAATGGTACTTTCATCTGTCCCTTTTTACTATAGTTAGTTTATGTGCCAACATCCCTGAACTTGCTCCCCAACTGTTTTACTGCACCAAGGACGAGGAACCCTATAGGTTCTTGAGCTGTAACTGGCATGACAGACACTACAGAGGTTAATGAGTCTCCAAGTTGCTCACTGAAACTGGGGGAAACAAAAATTTCATGTTGACAAAGCAACGGATCAGGAAGGACTTTACCTCCTTGGAAATGTGTCCATAAACTTCCATCAGCCAAGAAATGCTACATATCCCTCTACAGGAACCAATGTTGAATAACCCCGCATTTAGCCTGATGTTCCGTTTTCTAATTCCCAGGAGAGACTAAAGAGTGGCTTCGGCCTGGGAGCCAAGGGACCAGTTTAAAGTGATTCTTGGGGAGAGGTGAGCTTCATATTCAGAAGCAGTGAAGTCTCCTCTTCAGCTTCATTCTCTACTCAGTCGACACAAATAAGAAATGCCTTGGTTTTGTGTTCAAATTATTTATATGATGCTTAAGAATTCACTCAGCCCTCAGGTGCTTCTTAAATGAATACAGAAAAAAAGCCTGAAATAAATGTTTCTTTATGCTAAACCTGGATTTTACTAATAAATAGAATTATTTTATCACCCAATCACTCCAAGTGTAGGTGTTTCAGTAGACAGGTAGACATAACATAAAATCAATTACCTTGCCATACATAAAAATTTCATAAGTCTAAATGAAAACTAATTTTCAATATAACAGAAAATAATAATAATAATGATAGTAATAATAATAATTTGTTAGGATTTTTTTTTCATAAAATGTTCATTAATTTCCCAGTGATAGCAAAGAATGCTTATCAAGGGAAATAGGTTCAACTTCCAAACTCAAGAATTACTTTCCTCTTTCACATTTGTAAATGAGTATATCCCAAGCATCAGTTCTTATATCATCAATGAGCAAGGTCTTCTGGTGCCACCATTGAGTCAGCCCAAGGCAATATGCTGAAGTTAGCAAAGTGCTCCAGTTTGTGTGTGTGTGTGCATGTGTGTGTGGGTGTTACTATCATCTAATTATGCTTCAGTCTGGTTCCTGAAGTCTTAGAGGCCATGCCATGCTCTACACTTTTCTGCTTTATTTGGGCACTGAACTGACTTTCAGATAACAGTGAGCCCAAACCTGGGTATCAGAAATCTTGGCTGTGTCACTAGATGATTTGTCATACATTAGGTGTGTCACTGATTTCTGTTTGTGAAATGAGAATAATAATACCTACTTTGCTGGGACATAGTAAGAACTGATATATTGGTGGAAACATGTTTGAAAGCTTAAAGCACAAAATAAACATAAATATTTAAAGACTTCGAAATCACTTATGCTAAATGCCTGGCTCAATAGATAGGAATTTTCCAATAGAAGTTATTTTAAATAAATGCTACTTTCATCTCTCTCCCTTTGCTAGTGTTAAAGGACCCACTGTCTTCCAAAAATCACACACACACACACACACACACACACACACACACACACTCCCTAAAGTTGCAGGATCGATACCATCTCATAACATTCTATTATAGCATTCTTCACATTGTGCTTGTAATTATGTGTTTATTGTCTTCCTTACTTAATGTTAAGCAATATGAGGTTAAGGGCTGTCTCTATTTTACTTTTTTTTTAAACCAGGACTTGCCATTTTGAAGGCACACATTGAATGATTAAATCAATAAATGAATGATCACTTCTCATACCTCCCCTCCTGCATGCACACACACACATCACTCCAAAGCCCTCTCCTACTTCTTTCATTCATGAAATTCATCTATGTGGAGACAAATTATTTCACTCCAAATTGCAGATAACGGATATCCTCAGAGTTGGTTGCTTAACCATTAGATTTCACAGTAAGATATAAACAATTAAAAACAGATGACTTAAGAGAATCAATTCTGATAAGCAGAGAACAAAAGAGAAAAAGGCCTAAACGGCAAAAAGATACAAACTGAGCCCTGAGCAAGATAGTAAAAACCATGCTAGTCTTGACAATTGTGCTCAAATCTAGCCTACACCCTTTTTAAGTGTCTGCATTTTGTTCTAGTCTGTTCCCTGTCTTGTTTTACTCAGTGCTGGTGGAGGATCTGAGTCAGCACCAAATAAATCAGTCAAAAGAGAATATCCAGTGAGGGTCATGCTTTGGAGATGCAGTAGAAATATTTTCTGTGGAAAATGTTCCAAGTCACTACAGGCACATTTGATGCATTGTAGCATAAGGATTTGTCTCAATTGTCCTTGGAGCCCAATTCTAGTGGAATAATCATGGATTTGGGAATTGGGCAGATTTAGAATCTTAGTCACTTAGGAGCTCTATGACCTTGGGCAGTAACTCATTCTCATTAGGCTCTATTTCTTCAACTGTAAAATGGAAATAGTAATGCCTATATGGGAAGAGCCTGACACTAGTAAATACAAATACATGAAATAGTTTTAATTCATTTAATGTATAGCTAGTGGAAAATTCTAGCAAACAATAGTCTTTTTTTTTTTTTTTTTTTTAGTTGGAGTCTCACTCCCTCACCCAGACTGGAGTGCAGTGGCCGCTCTGGGCCACTGCAGCCTCTACCTGCTGGGTTCCAGCGATCCTTCCGCCTCAGCCTTCCAAGTAGCTGGAACTACAGGCGTGCGCTACCTCGCCCGGCTAATTTTTTATTTTTAATAATTAATCAGTATTTTTTATTGTGGTTTTGTGGGGTACAGTTAAGGGTTAGGTGTACAATTACGTTTCATTCAGGCACCCTGTTGATAAG